>NC_058135.1:34222594-34232251 GCF_016433145.1 Gracilinanus agilis | reverse complement strand
CTTCTCTTCTCTTCTCTTCTCTTCTCTTCTCTTCTCTTCTCTTCTCTTCTCTTCTCTTCTCTTCTCTTCTCTTCTCTTCTCTTCTCTTCTCTCTGTCCCTCTAACCCTCTCTCCCTCTCTCTTTCTCTCCCTCTCTCCCTCTCTCTCTCCCTCTCCAACTTGCTCTTATACCAGCAGTTTTTGGGGAAGATAATAGTTCCTAGTGATCATGTGCCTACAAGTAATACTCATGTTTATAGGGGTTTCATAGGATTATAGGCACAGGGAAGCTCTATACTGTACCTGTTATTCACAACTATAGCTCCTGAGCCCCCACTGGGGATGGGGATACCAATAATCATAAAACATTTACTAAACAATATAAAGCAAGAATAATAACAGTCTGACTGGGTACAAACTCACAGAAACCTGAGGGAAGCTCATGAAAAGGGAAAGCAAAACCCAGGCAACTTATAATTCTTGCTTCTTTGGCAGGGAGAAGGGGAAGACTGATTCTTAAAAAGATATTTTATTTACCAATTACATGTAATAAAAATTTTCCACATAAATTTTCTGAAGTTATAAGAATCAGGTTGTTTCCTTCCTCTTTTCTCTCCTCCTCCCCATCTATGAGATGATCATTTTATCTGGGTTACATATTTGGAAACCTATTTCCATATTGTTCATTGTTGTAAGTGAATACTCATTTAAAATCAACACCCCCAAATAAAAACCCAAATAAACTAAAGTGAAAAATAGTATGCTTTCATCTGCATTCCAACTCCAACAGTTTTTTCTCTGGAGGTGAATAGCATTCTTTATCATAAATCCTTCAGAATTGTTGTGAATTATTTTATTGCTGAGAGTAGCTAAGTCTTTCACATTTGATTATCCTCCAATATTGCTGTTACATTATATAATAGTCTTCTGGTTCTGCTTATTTCACTCTGCATCAGTTCATGTAGGTCTTTCCAGATCTTTCTGAAATCATCCTTTTCATCATTTCCTATAGCACAAATGTCTTCTATCACTGTCATATACCACAATCTGTTCAGCCATTCTCCAATTGATGGACATCCCCTCAATTTCCAATTCCTTGCCACTACAAAAAGAGCTGCTTTAAATATTTTTGTACAAGTAATTTTGACCTTTCCCCTTTTTGTGATCTCTTTGAGATAGACCCAGCATTGGTATTATAGGATCAAAGGGCATGCACAGTTTTATAGCCCTTTGGTCATAGATCCAAATTGACCTCGAGAATGGTTGGATTAGTTTATAACTCCACTAATAATGTTTTAATGTCCCAATTTTGCCACATCCCCTCCAACATTTATCACTTTCCTTTTCTGTCATATTGGTCAATCTGATAGGTGTTAGGTGGTACCCCAGAGTTGTTTTAATTTGCATTTCTCTAAGAGTGATTTAGAACATTTTTGCACATGATTATTGACAGCTTTGTCTTCTTCATGTGGAAACTGATTGTTCATATTATAACTTTTATTTCTTTAGGGAACAGTCTATGTCAGAAGTCATCAGCCAGATGTGGCCTCTTCTGTGCTGGCTATTCTACTCAAACTGTTCCTTGACTTGAGGTGTAAAGAGTTATTTTGCTATTTTAGAAAAAGCAAAAAAAGTTTCTGTAAGTCTGCAGACTCACTCAGGTTAACTCTCTTGGCTGAGCTCTGAGAGGGTCCCCTCCTCATGCCATAGGTTACAGTCAAGGGCAAAGAAGAAAAAGCCTAGAGGTTTATCCCCTATCCTGAGCCTAGGAGGCAATAAAGAAAAGGTAGATGAGTCTCTCCTTTTCCATACTAGCTCTGTCAGGATCAAAGGATTCTTCTTTTCACTAATTAGTCCTTAGCAGCAATATTTTCTTCCAAAAGCAAAGCTTTCCCTCCATTAACCACATGTCCCAATGTCAGATGCAAGAACTTCATGGTAGTCTATCTCCTGGATAAGTCCACTACTAAAACAAAATGACAGGCTTGTAGGTCATTGAATGGTTAACAAAAGGAGGTTTATTTAGCCACACCAGAGAAAGGATTCTCAACAAGAAGCTTAGGCATATTCACAGTACCTCACCTCTACATGGAAATAAATCTAGTCACCTTTGGCAGGGTGTGGTGACTCATGTAGCCCTGGGACATCTGCCAACTATGAAAGCTCCTGATTCTGAAAAGGTGGGACTTTATGCCCGTAGGTAATAAAATGCCATTTTAGCATGGTCTGTGGCCATTAGAATACTGTGCTAACAGACTTGAACCTTGGTTCTAAGTCTCTAAGGTAACTGGAGACCTGGGTACACTTTCTTTGCATTTTAGGAAAAGAATTAGCCCAACCTAAATGGTAGGCAAGAGGAGGAATACTCTGGAACATCAAAGCCTGCCTTCTTCCAAGCAGCTCAGCAGAGGCAAGGCAGGATCTGACCTCTTGACTTTCAGTTCAGCAACATATAATATAGCCACAAAAGTGAAAGTCATCAGTGTTTCCCAGTTTTCAAACTCAAAGTCTTCATAATAGTCATGGGTAAATTAAATGTTGGGGAACAAGACACTGCAGCCATCTTTATCTGCAAGAACTCCTTTTATCTCCTTTCTGTCACCTTTCTGTCAGGTTCACTTAGAACTGTATATGTTTCTGCTCCTTTTCACAATTTAAATTGTCCAGGTCTGAAAAGGGTAGGATCTTTTACAATTACTAAATTAATTTTTGGAAAATTAAAAAAGAATTACTAGTAGCAATTAAGATGGAAACTCTATACCACAAAATTAAATGGCATAAATGCCTTAGGCTTAATTCCACTTATAAGATATACTGCTTGCCCTATGAGTCATTAGCAAATAATATTTATTAAGTGAATTTAAATTATTAGTCTATAAACTACTACTATGTTTTCAGTTTGCCTTGACCAAACTGTATGTATCCTATGCAGGGTTCCCATATCTTTGACCTCATAAATGAACTTAATAGCTGATGAAGTAGTTCACCAAGCCTTGAGACCCTCTTCTTGTCTCTTTATTCTCTCAGTGAGTTTCTCAGTTCCCAAGCATTCAGTTATGATTTCTATGCAGTGATTCCTAGATTTATATACCTAGGCCTGATCTCTTGCTGTATATCCCTCCAGTATTCCCTATAGGCACTGGAAACTCAACATGTATAAAATGAGACTCTCTGCTTTCACACCTTGTTGGGGGCATTATTCATAACCAAGGCACTCGGATTCACCATTTCTCTCCTTCCTACTCAGCCAAGATCCAGTCACAAGCCAAATGTCCATTCCCTACTGATAACAACTTTTCCCTTGCCTCATTCAAATCCTTCCTCTTCACTTACAATGTGAGCACCCTAGTTTAGGCCCCCATCACCTCTTATGTAGATCGTTAATAGTGGCAGCTTCCAGTCTCTCCCTATTCCAATCCTTCCTCCATACACTTGCTAAAATAATCTTTCCAAGGCACATTCTCTGTCATCCATTCATTTCCCTTCTCAGTAATCTTCAGTGGCTCTCCTGTGTTTCTAGGATAAGATACAAACTTCTTAGTCTGGCACTTAAGACCTATCTGTATCCCACTTCTCTTTCTAGACACTTCAAGTCACTGATGACTTCCCTTTACACATTCTATACTGCAAGCAAACTAGCTCTTCTTGAGCTCAACATGCCATGCCATCTCCGCAGTGTCCATCACAGTCTGTCACCGGTTACAATCCTTCATGTTCTTCAAGACTTGGCTTAAGTGCCATTTCCTAGAGGAAACCTTTCATGATTCCTCTAGTTGTTTATGGTCTGTCACCCTTCAAATGACTAGGTGATACAATAGATTAAGAGAACATCTGAATTTGAATCTAGATCCAGACACTTTTTTGTTGCTGTCCAGTGATTTTCAGTCATATTTGACTCTTCCTGACTCCAGTTGAGGTTTTCTTGGCAAAGATACTGGAGTGGTGTGCCATTTCCTTCTGCAATTCTTTTTACAGATGAGGAAACTAAGGCAAACAGAGTTAAGTGACTTGCCTAGGATCATACAGCTAATAAGTATCTGAGGCTAGATTTGAACACAAGAAGATAAGTCTTCCTGACTCCAGCCTCTATACTCTATCCACTGTACCAGGTAGCTGCTCCTTATATGTGATCATAGATAAGTCACTTAATCTCTGCCTGCTTCAGTTCCCTCCTCTGTAAAATGGGGATAATAATAGCACCTACCTCCCAGGGTTGACCACAGTATCTGGCATACCACAGTCACTTAATAAATGTTGAATTGAGTAGATATCATAGTTCCTTCCTATCTTCTGCCTAAAAAAGTATGTGTGTGGGGTCTTGTTACACAAGAGAACAAGATTGTCTGAAGCAATAAAGGGTACACATTTAGGAGGTACAAGAAAACTCGCTCCTGCCAATCACCATAAATATTGCTGGGGAGGAGGATGATGGTGTTTTAAAACCAAAAATGTATCTAAGCAAATTTCTTCTTTTGAAAATCTTTGAAATGAGTCCAGGGAAGTTTCAAAGAGAGACAAATAGACTGGGTAAACAGATATAGGATTCAGTATGAACTCATATGGTTAAAGGCTTTCAGACTGGATGAAGAAGTTTATTATTGGTATTTGAAATCTATATCCCACCAAGTCTGAAAAAATGGGGCCAACAGATCTTCCCTCCAGGGACACTAGTTTGGGTGTGCTTTCTCACCTTTCTGTGTGTTCCTCCTGTCCTTTCATCACCCTTTTAAGGCCAAATCTAAGAGCATAGTTCAGGTATGGGAAGTATCTATAAGTGATGAGCAAGTTGTCCCCATCCTTATCCCCTCTATGTCAAGCTCGTTCTTATCCTAAAAGCCAGGGGAGCTTAGCCCCAAGATTTGATTGGCCAGGGATGGTTTGGGGGCTGGAGAGTGTGGACTAAGAGCCAAACTAAGCTAAGGAAAATTCCTGGTGCCTTCAGGCCATATTGAAGAGGCTTCCCAGTTCATCTAATTTCATTTAAAGTCCCATCCTTGTGATGCTGGGGCACCTCAGACTGTGTGGAAGTTCCAAAATGAATCAAATATGAATCCTGACCAGCTGACCAGATGAATTTCCATGTGGAAATGAGGAGGGTCATGTTTACTCAAGATAGGGGCTATACCCCTTTTATACTATGACTAAGTAAACCTCCTTTTTCTAACTCTTGAATGATCTTTGATTGTTTCATTTCATTTCAACATTTGACCCGAACTACCAGGAAAATGATGGTGTGGCTTGGCAAGGCCTACCCCCGCCCCACTCCCCACTACTAATCAGTCAATCAATCCTTCTCAAACATGTTATTCAAAAGTCCACCAGTACTCAGAAAGGAGAGCTGCTTTCCCTAATAAAGCAATATCCAAGTCACTCTTATTAATGAGCTATCTTTGTCAACAGAAACTCAATATGAAAGTGAATATTAAAGGGTTCATCCTCTGTAACTCACTTTCCATATTTAAGCTCCACTTTTCCCAAACATTAATACTAGTTACTTGTCTGCCTTTATATTAAAGACCTAGTGCATGACTGAAAAAAAACAGAACAGAACAAAAGTCCCATAACTCAATACTCATAGGAATCAGGTCTAAAACTGTCCTTTCAGGAGTAGTTTTCAACTTTATAGGATGAAAACCAAAAACATGATTAATCAGTAAACCCTGAAAGGGAAATGCAGATAGCCTAGGGAAAGAAGCAAATAAAATATCCTAGAATGAAGATATATGCGTTATTTATCAGCAGGTATTCTCATTCTCTAGAAGCATCCACAACAGAAACAGAATTAAGAAGTAGAATGAATACCACCAGCCTGCTTTGTAGTCCTAAGCATGGGAATCTTTTCACATTCAAATGAATATCTGTAAAACCAATTAGGGGGCAGATCCAATGCTTTCATTTTAAGCTCATTAGAAAATAACTTTCTGGTCAAAAATTCCTGACAGAGTAGGAGGAAAGGGATCCCCAGGCTTTCCTGATTTCCAAATGGACTTGTTCATCTCTTAGTCTATTTCAGGTGACAAAACACAAGAGATTCAATGAAATGTTAAAATAGAAAAGCAGTGTTTCTGGGATTGACACACTTATTCAGTTCTAAAGAGCATCTTTGCTTTAATAAGATCAAAATATTTTAGAGATGGTGGTTTTCAAAATTTCCCAAAATATCCTTGGGAAGTAGCCATTTTGATTCCATATTATATAGATTTTTAAACTAAGGCTCAGCATTTTTTCTGTCTTAAAAACCATGCCTGGATAGTACAGACAAAATTTTTCTTTGTATTGACTTATGGTAAGCCTTTAATAAATGTTTGTTTATTGGCAGGTAAAATCTGAGGTTCCTGAACTTTTAATTGCATCCATTATATGATAGACAGTAAATGTATTGAATTGAAATAGATTGTATAGTGCTGACAGATTTTAGAAAATTGAAAAGAAAAATCATAACAGTGTCCTCAAGATGATCATTCTTCTGCCATGATCTATATTTTCCAATGTGTTGTCCTGTTTTGGATCCATAATCCCTCAACAAGTTACAAGTGTTGAAATTTGTCATCTTAAAAGCAGATTTTATTACTCAAATATGCACAA
Source organism: Gracilinanus agilis (assembly GCF_016433145.1). Classification (NCBI taxonomy): domain Eukaryota; kingdom Metazoa; phylum Chordata; class Mammalia; order Didelphimorphia; family Didelphidae; genus Gracilinanus; species Gracilinanus agilis. The sequence continues at coordinate 34,225,687 of NC_058135.1, read as the reverse complement.
AGGCAAATTCCTGGTATAAACTCATGTTTTCAACTATTCATCTGAAATTTATATTATTGAAAAATAATTTTTTCACATCCCAATAATTTGAACATTGACAGACCTACCCAGTTTTTCTCATGACATGCTCTGTTGCCTCATTAATTTGAGTTTTCATTCCTATTACCATTTCCCCACCTGTCACATATTTTCTAATGAGATAATATATAACATGCTTTGCTAAAGTTAAGGCATTATTACAAGTGCTAGTCTTTATTATTGCACATTAATTTTGATTCTATTTCAACTTCCCTTAACTTAGAGCAAAGTGCTATTCTTACCTACTTTGTGATATACATGTTTATTTTAGTTAAATAAAGAAATAAGTATCTATAAAGGGTTTACTATAGAGTGGGGAAACAAAGAAAGTTAAAAACACAGGTACCTGACCCAAGAGACTCACATTCTAAAGGGGGAGACAATATACAAATAATTATGTACACAAGATCTATACAATAAAAATGGAAAGTGAGGGAAGTTGGTTTGCTCAGTGGATTGAGGATTGGCTTAGAGACTTCAGGACATCCTGGGTTCAAGTCTTACCTCAGACACTTCCTAGCTGTGTGACCTTGGGCAAGTCACTTAATTCTCATTGCCTGGTCCTTACCATGCTTCTACCTTGGAACCAGCATACAGTATTGATTCTAAAATGGAAGGTAAAGGTTTTTTAAAAAAAGAAAAAGGGGGCAGTTGGGTAGCTCAGTAGATTGAGAGTCAGGCCCAGAGATGGGAGGTCCTGGGTTCAATATCTGGTCTCAGACACTTCCTAGCAGTGTGACTCTGGGCAAGTTACTTAACCCCCATTGCCTAGCCCTTACACAGTATTGATTCTAAGACTGAAGGTTAAGGGTTTAAAAAGAAATAAAAAAGAAAAGAAAAAAGTGGAAGGCAATTCAAGAGGGAAGGTAATTAGCCATTTAAAGTATGGTTGGACTTTTGGACTCTTTAGTATCTCTCAAACTCACATATGATTTTGATATACATAAAATTAAAATTTTACCTTCTTTGAGTTTTGCTTGCTTCCACTGAAAGTAAGTTAAGATTCAGATTTTTTTTCTTGACAATGTCATTTAGTTATGGCTACAATTCCTCTTAGCATCTTCACTAATAATGCCACTTTTCTGAATAAAATGTAGATCACTATTTTAAATTAATACAATGAAAATCCCCTTGATAAGTATTTAGTAAAATTATCCTTATTTTCTTTACCATTTAATTTATGACTTTATAGAAGTTTGGCTTAAATGTCAGCTCTTCAATGAAGCCTTGTCCTGATATTTCTCATTATCAATGCTCTCTCCTGCCTCAAATAACCTTGTGCTTACTTAACTGCTTTCATAATGTACCTCATCATCTTCCACCTCAATATAATGTAAACTCCTTGAAGGTAAAGACTGTTTAATGTTTTTGTATTTCTATCTCTATCACTAAGCAGAGTGCTTTATACTTAGGAGGTGGATACTGAATTAAATAAAATAGGACAAAATTTAAAATACTATTTTTTAGTTCTCTTTCCCTGTGTTCCAAAATAGGTGTACTTATGATACCTTCATTTATTTGGAAAGAAGTCTGCCGGAAATATTTGTAACCTATGTTGTCTAATGTGAGTCTATTTTACATCAGTATAATTCAATTCACCAGTAGATAGTAAATTTTCATAGGATAATTGAATTTCATAGCTGGAAGGAGATTTTAGAGACTGTGTAGTCAAATCTTTTCATTTTACAAAATCATCATTTAATATATTTCTTCACTAACAACCTCCCTTTCTGTAAATTATAGTCTTAGGGAGTTTGGGGTATAGGAAGTGGGGTTTGAAAGAACTAAGAGTGACTTCCCCTTGGTTCCACAACTAATTGGTGTCAGAGGAAGTCCCTGAACCTCATTATTTTCTGCCTTTAAAGCTGATCCTCTAACCTCAAGACCATATTGACTCTTAAATTGCTTGGAATATGAAAATAAAAAATGGTAATATCCCTGTACTCAGGGAACTTTTCATCTAATAAGAGATAAAACATGTATCCAAATTCCCATAATATGAATTGTGAAGTTAATAATATTAACAGTAATTATTAGTTGCATTGTCATGTTAATAATATTAAATAATGTTAATTAATTGTGAAGGTGTGATGAATACTACAAAATTCTCTGGATGTTCAAGGGATAGAGAGATGTCTTCATGGAGATTACATTTAATTTAATTTTTTAAGTATGGGCAGAAATTAAGACAGGTAGAACTTGGAGATGAAGTCATTTCGAGGGGAATGAAATCAAGGCTGATGGCCAGTTGGGTAAAAAAAAGGAAATAGGTTGGCTAAAAGTATAGGGCAAATAATAGTTAGAGATAAGGCTGAAAAAAATAAATTGTGGAGTTGTTTGAATTCCAGGTCAAGGAATTTATAAACTTTGTTTACTGGGCAATGGGGAAACAGCTGAAGGTTTCTGAGGAAAGGATGAAAAAGTCAGATAAAAGTTTTATTCCTCTAATTATTTTTTATATCAATGCTATCCAAAAGTCATAGATCTCTTCTAACATTCTCAGGGTCATTCCTTAGTTGGATGGTATTCAAATATTTTAACAAGGAAATGTAGTTTTCAGATACCAGTATGAACCAACACCTTTGTTTGTTAAAATAGCTACCTAGTAACTCAGATATCAAACTGAATAGAAGGCACATACCAAAATTAAAGCGATTGGGGTCTTTGAACTAAACAAACAAATAAACAAACAAACAAATAAATAAATGAATGTTTAAAGAGAGTATATGTGCTAGGGATACAAGAGCAAAACTGAAATAGACCCTGATCTCTAGGAGCTTTCATTCTATAGGATGAGATAACATGTACATAAATAAAAATGTTGTAGGTTCTGAAGAGACTATCCCAACTCAGTCAGGTTCCTAGATCACGAATACTCTCTCTCTCTCTCTCTCTCTCTCTCTCTCTCTCTCTCTCTCTCTCTCTCTCTCTCTATATATATATATATATATATATATATATATATATATATATATATATATATATATATATATATATATCCTCTCCATGATTATC
>NC_058135.1:34174077-34219739 GCF_016433145.1 Gracilinanus agilis | reverse complement strand
CTCTCTCTCTCTCTCTCTCTCTCTCTCTCTCTATATATATATATATATATATATATATATATATATATATATATATATATATATATATATATATATATCCTCTCCATGATTATCAGTTGATAATCATCTGTCAGCCAGACTCGATTAGTATTTAGGAAAAAAATATTCATACTTTGGGGTATGTAGTAAAAGAGAAGAGAGAGTATCTAGGAGGATAGAGTAGTTCTGAAAGTGTCAAATCTTGCAGAAAGATTAAGAAGGAAGATAATTGAGAAAAGCTTATCAGATTATAGTAATTTGTAAAGAGTGGTTTAATTTGATTCAGATACTAGATTGATTGAGTTAAGAAGTGATAGAGTCTCTGGGCAAGTCACTTGATTCTCCATTGCTTAGCCCTTAACTGCTCTTCTATCTCAGAACCAATACATTGTATTGATTCTAACACAGAAAGCAAGAGTTTTTAAGAAATGAAGTGATAGGGAGAAGTAGGAGGCAATGAGTGAGTGTAGGGAACCTTTTCTAGGAATCTATCTACCTATTTAGACTCCCATTTTCTCATCAGTAAAATGAAGAGATTGGTCTAGAGGACATCTCAGTTCCCTTGCAGCTCTAAATCTATGATCCTGATTATATGTATTATTGTGCACACAACACGGGTGAGAGTTACACACAAAGGACATGCATGGATGTATTGCCTGACTTAGCTGCTGAGAATATCCACATCATGAAATCACAAATCCACTGGAGCATTCTGTGCATTATTCTTGGCTTAATGCAGCTAAGATGACCTTGCATTATTTACCCTTTTAGGCAGCAAGGGCACACTCTTGGTTTATACTAACATAAAATTTCCCATTTTGTTTTTTCTACATATGAACTCCGATTAAACTAGGTATTGCACTTGGTATGGCTAATTTAAAGTTGGTTCTTGGTGCCTAAATGTGGAACTTTGCACTCACTAATCCCCAGTGGATTTAATCTTGTTGCTTTTAGCCATGAAGGCAAACAACCTATTTGACCAAGTTTTGACGGAATCATCTGAAATGATCAGTTTGCAGCACAATCCTCAAACATTCATCTAAGACCATAAGTGTTGTCTGCAAAGAAGCTTACACCAGCTATTTTTCCCCCTTCATAGCTCCAGGCAAATCATACTGATTTGTCAGAAAGAACAATGAGAGATCCCTTTTCTTGCTGAGATAGACCAATGTTGGATAACCACCTGTTGTTCCAAAGAAGGGCTCATCTTCTCAAGAACCACTACATGCTTATCACCTTTTCATTGATATTTTTGTCCTCTTTCTTCCTCATATCAGAAGAGTCAAGTCACCAGAATAGATGGCTAGCTAAACATTACAGCCAGAAATGGCGAAGCTTCTTCTCCCTCCCTATTTCTTTCTTTTCCTCAAGAGAAAATGACTTATAATATAATATATAATATAATAATATATGATACATAATAAAATATAAAATAAATAAAAATATAATAATATGTATTTCAAAAAGCATACTTTTGGGGGAGGCTGGGTAGCATAGTAGATTGAGAGCCAGGCCTAGAGATGGGAGGTCCTGGGTTCAAATCTGACCTCAGACACTTCTTAGCTGTGTGACCCTGGGCAAGTCACTTAACCCCCATTGCCTAGCCCTTGCTTCTTTTCTGTCTTGGAATCAATATATAGTGTTGAACCTATGATGGAAGGTATGAGTTAAAATTTTTTTCCTGTTCTCTTACCCTATTTAATTCTCATGTCATCTCAATACATATTATTTATCTATCCCCACCCTAGGCAAATTTGATGGTTCTCTGAAGGATAATCTAATAGTGCCGGATGCTATATACATAAAGGGAGAAATGATTTTGTATTGGCAGAGGCTATACAGGTAGAAAAATGTAATATGAGAAAGATAAGAGACAAGGTACAGGCTTTGAATGACCTGGAGTCACAGGCATATGCCACCCTAATATATCCCTTTGTTTTCAGCATTTGCACCCTATGAGACTGCTAAAAGTAGACTGCTCCTGTGAGTTAATTCTTACCTTGATCCTATTCCCAATTCTTGTGCATTCCATTGTCTAACACAATCTGTATAGTTCTCCTAGTTATGGTTTTATTACATAATTATCTGTAAATAATAAACAGTTGGTCGATAGAATGATAATAAATAATAATTTCATAAATTCAATAATAAATAATAAACATTTCAAAAGAATAAACTAACTGTTATTCTTCATGAATTTTATCCTGAATGTCCAATGTCCTTTATTATACAAATATTTGAGACATAGTTAATAGATAATGCTTCTATTTATGCCTCTTTTGGAGACAAGAAAATGAAGGAGTAAGCACCTAGCACAATCCTCTTCCTGATCCCCTCAAGAGAGAAATTATAGTCTCCCCAGAGAAAAGGTGGGCCAAATCCCAGCTCCAGTATATGGATCAAATCTCAGGGCAGATTTAGCTATTAATCTCATCTCCATATATGTTAGGTGTGGTGGCTAATCTGGAATTTCTTTTCAGAGTGTTTCTGGTTCTTCAGGCATGTAGTAGTGCCACCCAGATTGGGAGGGAATCATAATGATATCTTTTGCTGAAGTGACATTGCCCCCATGGCTACATAATTATTGGGAAACTAGTGGTCCATGGTTGGAATAAATAAACCTTCACTAAGGATTGTTGACTGATGCTGATAAAGATATCATAGTCATTTTATGGTTATACTGTGTCTATTTGGGAATAATGGGGGAAAAAAAGGAGAAAACAGGGACAACTCTTCTACTTTGAGAGAAAAAGCTTGGGAAAGAACAAAAGGGAAGCACTGAGCCCTCCAGACCAATGGAGGCTCCAGAGAAGTTCAAATTTCACAGTATCTGAAGAAAGGGAAAAATGAAGAAAAAACTCACTTTTAGTATACAGGAATCCCTTCCACATTGCAGGGGGTTGGAGTGAGATGCTCCCACGATCTAGAAAATCTGAGGAAAAGTTTTTGGCCTTCCCTTTGTCCCAGAGAAGTCTGAATTTTTTCTTTTTCTTTTATAATGTGTTTACATTACCTTGTTCTAAATATTGAGTTAAGTATGTACTTCTGAGTTTCTTAACATTTTCTGACCTTTGAGTGCCATTTGTGGCTTTCACAAACCTCCCCCAAAATTCCCATTTAATTTCTTATGTCAGTCCATGATATATAAAAAACTACAGTGGGGAAAGTCACAATATGGAAAAGATACCTATAGAAGTGAAATCTGAAATATGCCTAAGGAACAAAGTACATAAAGCACCTGGAAAGCTTTCCCTTCTCTGCTCTGTCTCACAGAATTCCTCCTTTCCTTATTTAAGAAACCACTCTCTGCCTGAAGTCTTTCCTCACATCCCTTCACTATATATTGTCTTTCCTCCTAAATTACTTAATTTTACCCACTTTATACTTATTTGTATTTATTCTATTGATATCATATATTTTTCTATATATTGTTGTCTCCTTATTTCATTGAAAGTAGACATTGTTTCATTCTTTGTGCTTGTTATCCAAATGGTTAATACAGTACCTAGCACATAGTAAGTATATAATAAACATTTATTTAATAATTTATTGCATAATTTTACTCGATGGAAGACAATAAATCATTTTACTAAGTTATATATGAAGCTAAACAAACATAATACATTTTCTGCTTCTTCTGGCCTCATTGATACATTTCAGCCCTCAACGTTTCATCCTGCTTTTTTACTTCTCATTTATCTTTTAAAAAATTCTCTTTGAGTCTACTTCTCACACTTCTTACTCAAGAACAATCACACACATTTCTAGAGCTCTCTAATGTTATTATAATAAACCACTAGGCATTTATTAGGTACTTATTATGTGCCAGGCTCTGTACTAAACAATTATATTTTCATCTTTCATGAGAATTATGTCGGATGTTGTCTGGCTCTGCTTATTGGTACTCCCATTTCTGGCAACATTTCTTTGTTGTATGCTTTCCCCAATTTCTCCCAACCACCCTCTTCACCAAACCTGTTTAGCTTCCATAATATCAATGGAAAGCACCCAACTTTCTGTTTTTCCCTCCAAGTCCAGATTCTTAAAGAAGTCTGTGCCTTCAGAAGAGGGAAAACTATTCATGGTAAGCAGAGCTAGGTGGCTCAGAGAGTGTCAGGCCTGGAGTCAGGAAGATTCATTTTGCTGAGTTCAGCTCTGGCCTCAGGAATTTATTAGCTGTGTGGCTCTGGGCAAATCACTTAACCCTGTTTACCTCAGTTTCCTTATCTGTAAAATGAGCTAGAGGAGGAAATGGCAAAAACCACTCTAGTATCTTGGGCAAGAAAAGTCCAAAAACGGGATCAGGAAGAGTCAGACATGATTGAAAAACAAAAATGTGTACCTTTTTAGGAAATCTCACTGCTAGACCAAGAAAATGACTAAGAATAGCTTCTAACATTATACTATTAATAAAATTCTGATTTAACCCCTTCTCCCCCTATGAACATATTTGAAATGAAGTCTTTTTACTTAGAAAGAAGCTCCCTCTGAGGCAAGGGTCTCTACAGACCTTTCTTTAGGAGGACATGCAGACTCTTTATGAGATGAGTCCAAATTAGGGTCCAGGTGTCTGCTTCACTGCCAAGGTGTTATTTGATTAATGTTGAAGGCTATAAGGCAGAAGATGCAAATTGTGCTATGGCAAAAGACATTCAAATTTAATTCAATGGATTAGGAATCATGCAGGAAGGAGGTCATTTGTTTTCCTGCCCTCCTAGCCTCCCTTAACAGCTGTCAGGTAGCCACACCTTTTATGATCATTTTGAGCAATATGAATTATCATTAAAATCAGAAAGTACACAGTGCAGAAACAATGGTTAGCAGTGACTCACAAGAACGGTTACTAGACTCTGTCTTTGCCTCTAATTTATTCCGCTCTATCATTTCTGTTGGTTGTGAGGTTATCAAATTATATAGGTCTTTCTTTCTCTTCCAAACCTACCTGGATATTTTTATAGGCCTTCACCTCTGTACTGTTGTACTTCCTGCTACATTGCTTGCCAATTAGGCTACAGCATAAAGACAGGATACTCTAGTTTCACTCGCCCTTCGTGGGCAAGCCCTGGCTTGGCCCTTTCTAGAAAGCTCCATTCTTCTCTGCTTAATGACTCTAATCTAGTCCCATCCCTAGAGCCTGTGCATACTCCTTAATATTATAATATTAATATACATATTTAGATAAATGTATAACACAAATATATTAATATGAAATAATATAAACATATTTTATATTATTAATAAATATCACATATTTATTATTAACAATAATAAAATATTAAGGTGGGAAGGAGTTTTCCTAGGTTTTTTTTAGAAGGTCATTCCTTTCTGAATCAGAAGGGAATGATGATTAGCAGAGCAAACAACTTAGACACACCCTGGTGGAGAAAATAGACCTGGAAGCAGGAAGGCCTCTGACACCATCCTGAGCAAGCCACTTAACTTCAGTCTGCCTCAGTTTCCTCAACAGTCAAATAGGGATCAAATAGCACCCACCTCACAGGGTTGCTGTAAGGACCAAATGAGATAATATCTGTAAGGTACTTAGCTCAGAGTCTGGCACACAGGTACTTCATAAATATTTTTTTTTCCCTTCTCTTCCCTGGTGGTTTTCAATAGCTAAAGCCTAGAGTGGGATCCCTATTAGAGGAAATAAAGGAGTTTCTTTCTTCTCTTCTCCTCCCTCCCATCATTCATGGTGTCTAGGAACTGAGTAACTGGCCCAGAAGGAAATACTCTTTCCAGCAGATGGGGAGTCAGTTTGAGATCCAGATCCAGAGAGAGAATCACCTGAGCAGTTTCAATGAAAGCAACCAGTGGTGACAAAGAGATCTAGTTATACATTCGAGACAACGAGTCCAGGAGATAGGAGTTAGGCTATAGAAAAGATTATTATTAGAGAAAGGACTCCTAACCTTTGTAGTTCCAAAGCTGCAAGTTGCCTTGGTACCTTTCACAAGTACTTCACTAATATTATGCTATAAGTGTGTGCTTATTCTTTCACAGACTCCTTGTATATTTGTAGAAGGTTGCATCTTGGGTTTCTGTAGAGAAATATTTTGTAACTACTGTTTTATATTATGCCATCTTAGAAAATGCCTAGGCTAAGAGCTAATTGAATTTACTGGCTGACTACTAAAGGGGGCACTCTGGTGGGGGCTCATGAGTGCATACCCTTTGAAGACAAGGCATCAGACACCCTCAGGGACCCCAAATGCAACTTGAGAGTAGCCTAAAAGCAGTATTAGATTAGTAAATTTAAATTTAGCATTTGTAATAACACATCATGTTGACCTTGGCATCACAGGACAAAGAAACAAATGAAAAATGACAGCACAGTTACATTAGCATAAATAAAGAAAACAGACTGAAGGTGATAATGCTAATTCCACAGTATTGAATTTTAAAATTTTATTAATATTATTTAAATATTATGTATATACTTATTTTAATATTTATATATTATACTATATTTGTATTAAGTTACTTATATTAATTTAAAATTTTTAGGTAAAAAATTCCCTCAATGAATCTTCCTGTGGACTTGCCCCACTGATCTAGTACAATCTGAAACTGGAGTCATCTTCAGACTGTCCCTGATGTATGATCATTCAGCTTCTGTTTGAACAGTCCAGTAATGGGAGACCCAACACTTTAAGAAATATTTTATTCTTTTGTTGTCTTGTTCTAGTTTTCAGAACTAACTCCTTATAATTGAACCAAAGTCTGTCTCCTTGTAATATCTACACATTGGTCCTAGTTTTGAATTTTAGAGCAACAAAGAATAACTTTTATCCCTCTCCCTCAAGAGAGTGGACTTTAAATATTTGGCGGAAAGAATGATGATCCTGGTGATAGAGGACCTGGCTTCTCTATGCCCACTGGGTCTTGGTTCCTCATATATATATAACAAGGGCGTTGGACTAGATGTCTTTTAACCAACCAACCAAGGTCTTCAAGACTTTCCCTCAACCCCATGAATCTATAATGATTTCTTTTCAAACATCCTCATCCATGTTAACTGGGGCAGGGGGTGCTTCCCAACATCTCTGAATCTATATCATACATCCTTAGCCAACTACTTGTCTCTGGAACATAGGAGGAGGAGAGAACAACTCTTCATTTCACTCATTTTCTACAGTAGGCACCCCACATGACTGTTCTTATGAAGAGGAGAAGAGAATTGATCCCTTGAAACTCAAAGCATGAGGATTCTGTGAAACCACGTGAATTCAGTGGAATGCAGAAGAACTCCTGTAGTTGTCATTTGAACTCAGCTATATTGATGAACAATGGTCTGAATAAAATATGAATGAAAGAAACGGTGAATAAAGATGCTTTTATTGAGCATATATTACATTCTAGGTACTGAGGATAATCAAACAGGACAATCCCTGACCTCAAGAAATTTATATTAAAATGGAAAAGATGGCACTTAAAGGAAAACTAGAAAGGAAATACATTTATGATGTTTGTGGGGGTGGCATTGTTTGGAAATGGGCAGGAAATGACAATGGAGGCCTGGCTCCTGGTGAAGACTTCTCCAAAAGGACTGGGGGGGGGGGCTCAGGGTTCCAGTAGGAGGGGGGTGAGGAAGACAGTTGGAGTATATGCTTGGCAACTTGCATAATGAAATGGTGGTTTAATTCTAACTAGGCTCAGTTTTAAATAAAATATTCTTTCACTATATACATACAAGGCAAATAGTCTGGATGCATTTAGAGCAAAATATTTTGGGGGGGGGAAAGTGGTACTTTTATTTATTTTATTTTATTATTTTTTTATTTTATTTAATTGATTAATTTAGAATATTTTTCCATGGTTACAAGATTTGTGTTCTTTCCCTCCCCTCCCCCCAAGCCCCTCCTGTAGATGACGCTCAATTCCACTGGGTTTTACATGTGTTGGAGCAAAATCTTAATGAAGTCAAGTATGTGAGTTTAATTCCCACAAGGACAATTAGATTTTAAAAAATCTTCTTCTGGGGACATAGATCACAGCACAGAACCAAATCACTAACAACATGAAAGTTGTAACTAGTCAAGAATTCTAGAAATAGAGTGGAAAGGACTTGACCTCTTAAGTCAGAGAATGATGCTTACTAAACATGTGTGACCTTAGACAATTCAATTAATTTCTTTAGGCCTCAGTTCTCTCCTCTGTAAAATGAGGATGTTGAACCAGATTGCCTCCTAGCACTCTTTATCTCCTGAGCTATATATGATTCCATAGTTAATATAAAATACTTAATTGCAAACCCATTTCTCAATATCGGAATAAGCAATTTCTTCAGGTACTTAGCTTACTGATGGTGGCTCAGTATTATCTTGTTTGTGTGTTTTTTAAACTCTTATCTTCTTTCTTAGAATCAATTCCATGTGTTGGTTCCAAGACAGAAGAATGGTAAGGGCTAGGCAATGGGAGTTAGGCGACTTGTCCAGGGTCACACTGCTAGGAAGTGTCTGAGGTCAAATTTGAACCCAGAACTTCCTATCTCCAGGCCTGGCTCTCAATCCACTGAACTACCTGTTTAGTATTATCTTGACATACCAGAGGAAGCACAATTGTCCAATAGTTTTATTTCTGTATATAAAACTGTACACAGACCCAGAATACAGAATTATATCCCCCCCCAAATCCCTTTCAGATAGATTTCCATATTATCCTTGTAGCGAGGTACAGGTTAGAAGATAGCACAGTTAACAATTAGAACTAGTTGAATTACTAGAGCCCCAAGAAGTAATCATTAAAGACTTGATGTCAGCTGAGATGGAAGTCTCCAATGGAGTGCTCCCAGAATTTTTGGTTATCTGTGTGGTTTCATATTCTTAATCAATGATTTAGATAAAGGCAGGAATGACATGCCTGCTAATTTTCCACACAGTATAAGCATAAGGGGACTGATGTCATGGATACCTGAGTCAAAGGCAGAAAGACCTTGATAGGCTAGAACACTGGATCAAATCTAATAAGATTCAAGGGCCAAATATAATAAGATCCAAAGAATGGGGACAAGTGTAAGGTTGTATACTTGCTAAATTTTGTATACATGTTAAAATTTTAACTTATAAAATATCAAGTCACCTCAAAATAGATCTCCAAAATGTTGGGGGGGATTTAATTTATTCTAAGTCCATTATGTGTCATCAGTGGAACATGACACCTAACACGCTAATGCAATCTTAGGCAGCATAAAGAAAAGGTTTACAGAAAGAGGGAAATAATGGCCCCATAGTACAGTTCATTGGTCATATCACAGTCGGAGTACTAATATTCAGTTCTAGCTACAGCATTTTAAGAAGGAAACTGATAAACTGAAAAATGTACCAAAGGAGAGCAACCAGAATGGTTCATTCCAGCAAACAAAGGGTTTGGGAATGTTTAGCCTAGACAAGATTTGGGAAAACACGATAGCTATCTTCACTAATAATGGGAGCTACTGTGGGGAAATGTTTAAATTTAGCCCCAGAAATCAGAATTAAAAGTAATGGATGAAAGTCAAAGGAAGGGAAAAGCATTCTAACAATACCTAGAATTATATACATAGGTTTCCTTAGGCTCTTCCTAAACCTCACATCCTTTTTTTTTTTTTTTTTAAATAACCCTTACTTTCTGTCTTAATAGCAATTCTAAGACAGAAGAGTGGCAAGAGCTAGGCAACTGTGGTTAAGTGACTTGCTAGGAAGTGTCTGAGGCTACATTTGAACCCAATTCCTCCTGGCTCTAGGCCTGAAGCTTTATCTACTGAGCCACCTAACTGTCCCACAAGCATTTTTTTTAATAGAGAAATTACCCAACCCAGTTAAAAATATAGGGGTAATATGTTAGTATCATGTTCTCTCCATTAATTCTGGTTTGTCATTATTGTTTTTTATTTTTTTAACATTTATTAATATTCATTTTTTAGAAAAGTTAACATGGTTGCATGATTCATGCTCCTACTTTCCCCTTCACCCCTCGCCCTTCCCCTACCCTTGGCCGATGCGCATTTCCACTGGTTTTAACATGTGTCATTGATCAAGACCTATTTCCAAATTGTTCATCATTGCATTGGTGTGGTAGTTTCGAATCAAAATCCCCAATCATGTCTGCCTCATCACATGTGTTCAAGCAGCTGCTTTTCTTCTGTGTTTCTACACCTGCAGTTCTTCCTCTGAATGTGGGTAGCGTTCTTTTCCATAAATCCCTCAGAATTGTCCTGGATCATTGCATTGCTGCTAGTACAGAAGTCCATTACATTCTATTTTACCACAGTGTATTGGTCTCTACGTACAATATTGTTCTAGCTCTGCTCCTTTCACTCAACATCAGTTCTTGGAGGTCTTTCCAGTTCACATGGAATTCCTCCAGTTTATTATTCCTTTGAGCACAATAGTATTCCATCACCAGCATATACCACAATTTGTTCAGCCATTCCCCAATTGAAGGACATACCCTCCTTTTCAGTTTTTTGCCACCACAAAAAGTGCGGCTATAAATATTTTTCTACAAGTCTGTTTTATCTATGATCTTTTTGGGGTAGAAATCCAACAATGGTATGGCTGGATCAAAGGGCAGGCATTCTTTTTATAGCCCTTTGAGCATAGTTCCAAATTGCCAGCCAGAATGGTTGGATCAGTTCACAACTCCACCAGCAATGCATTAATGTCCCACTTTTGCCACATCCCCTCCAGCATTCATTAATCTCCCCTTCTTTCATTTTAGCCAATCTGCTAGGTGTGAGGTGATACCTCAGAGTTGTTTTGATTTGCATTTCTCTAATTATTAGAGATTTAGAACACTTTCTCATGTGCTTATTGATACTTTTGATTTCTTTATCTGAAAATTGCCTATTCATGTCTCTTGCCCATTTATCAATTGGGGAATGGCTTGATTTTTTATACAATTGATTTAACTCCTTGTATATTTGAGTAATTAGACCCCTGTCAGAGTTTTTTGTTATAAAGATTTTTTCCCAATTTGTTGTTTCCCTACTGATTTGGGCTGCATTGTTTTTGTTTGTACAAAAGCTTTTTAGTTTAATATAATCAAAACCATTTATTTTCCATTTTGTAATTTTCTCTAATTTTTGTTTGGTTTTAAAATCTTTCCTTTCCCAGAGATCTGACAAGTATACTATTCTGTGTTTACTTAACTTATTTATAGTTTCCCTCTTTATATTCAAGTCATTCACCCATTCTGAATTTATCTTGGTGTAGGGTGTGGAGATGTTGATCTAAACCTAATCTCTCCCATATTGTTTTCCAAATTTCCCAGCAGTTTTTGTCAAATAGTGGATTCATGTCCCAAAAGTTGGGCTCTTTGGGTTTATCATACACTGTCTTGCTGATGTCATTTACCCCAAGTCTATTCCATTGATCCTCCCTTCTGTCTCTTAGCCAGTACCATATTGTTTTGATGACTGCTGCTTTATAGTATAGTTTAATATCTGGTACTGCTAGGCCCCCTTCCTTCACATTTTTTTCATTATTTCCCTTGATATTCTTGATCTTTTGTTATTCCAAATGAAATTTGTTATAGTTTTTCCTAATTCAGTAAAAAAGTTTTTTGGTAGTTTGATAGGTATGGCTCTAAATAGGTAAATTAATTTGGGTAGAATGGTCCTTTTTATTATGTTAGCTCATCCTACCCATGAGCAATCAATGTTTTTCCAACTGTTTGGATCTAGTTTTATTTGTTTGGAAAGTGTTTTGTAGTTGTTTTCCTATAATAGCTGTGTTTGTTTTGGTAGGTAGATTCCTAAGTATTTTATATTGTCTAGGGTGATTTTAAATGGTGTTTCTCTTTCTACCTCTTGCTGCTGTGATGTATTGGAAATGTATAGAAATGCTGATGATTTATGTGCATTTATTTTGTATCCTGCAACTTTGCTAAAGTTGTTGATTATTTCTACAAGCTTCTTAGTTGATTCTCTAGGATTTTTTAAGTAGACCATCATATCATCTGCAAAGAGTGATAGCTTAGTCTCCTCATTGCCTATTTTGATACCTTCAATTTCTTTTTCTTCTCTAATTGCTACTGCTAGTGTTTCTAGTACTATGTTGAATAATAGAAGTGATAATGGGCATCCTTGTTTCACTCCTGATCTTATTGGGAAGGCTTCTAATTTATCCCCATTGCATATGATGCTTGTTGATGGTTTTAAGAATATACTGTTTATTGTTTTTAGGAAAGGTCCTTCTATTCCTATACTGTCCAGGGTTTTCAATAGGAATGGATGATGTATTTTGTCAAAGGCTTTTTCAGCATCTATTGAGATAATCATGTGATTTTTGTTTGTTCAGTTGTTGATATGGTCAATTATGTGGATAGTTTTCCTAATGTTGAACCATCCTTGCATTCCTGGTATAAATCCCACCTGGTCATGGTGGATGATCCTCTTGATCACTTGCTGGAGTCTCTTTGCTAGTATTCTATTTAAGATTTTTGCATCTATGTTCATTAGGGAAATTGGTCTATAGTTTTCTTTCTCTGTTTTTGATCTACCTGGCTTTGGAATCAGTACCATATTTATGTCATAAAAGAAATTTTGTAGGGCTCCTCTTTGCTTATTATATAAAATAATTTGTATAGTATTGGGATTAGTTGCTCTTTTTATGTCTGATAGAATTCACTTGTGAATCCATTGGGCCCTGGCAATTTTTTCTTAGGGAGTTCTTTGGTGGCTTGTTCAATTTCTTTTTCTGACATGGGATTATTTAGGTATTCTATTTCTTCTGCTGTTAATCTAGGCAATTTATATTTTTGTAAATATTCATCCATGTCACCTAAATTACTATATTTATTGCCATATAATTGGGCAAAATAGTTTTTAATGATTGCCTTAATTTCCCCTTCATTAGAGGTGAGGTCTCCCTTTTTGTCTTTGATGCTATCAATTTGGTTTTCTTCTTTCCTTTTTTTTATTAGATTGATCAGTACTTTGTCTATTTTATCTGTTTTTTCAAAATATCAGCTTCTAGTCTTATTTATTAATTCAATAGTTCTTTTACTCTCGATTTTATTAATTTCTCCCTTGATTTTTAGTATTTCTAATTTAGTTTTCATCTGGGGGTTTTTAATTTGCTTGCTTTCTAGTTTTTTAAGTTGCATGCCCCATTCATTAATCTCTGCCCTCCTTAATTTGTTAATATGTGCACTCAAGGATATAAATTTCCCCCTGAGTACTGCCTTGGCTTCATCCCACAGAGTTTGGTAGGATGTCTCATCATTGTCATTCTCTTCAATGAAATTGTTGATTGTTTCTATGATTTCTTCTTTGACTAACTGGTTTTGGAGAATCATATTGTTTAATTTCCAATTAGTTTTTGATTTGCCTGTCCAGGTGCCCTTACTAATTATTACTTTTATTGTATTATGATCTGAGAAGGTTGCATTTATTATTTCTGCTCTTTTGCATTTGTTTGCAATGTTTGTATGCCCTATTACATGGTCAATCTTTGTGAATGTACCATGTGCAGCTGAAAAGAAGGTGTATTCCTTTTTGTCCTTATTTATTTTTCTTCACATATCTATTAAATCTAATTTTTTAAAGACTTCATTCACCTCTCTTATCTCTTTTTTATTTATTTTTTTGGTTTGATTTATCTAGATCTGAAAGAGGAATATTTAGATTTCCCACTAGTATGGTTTTGCTATCTGTTTCCTTCTTGAGCTCCGCCAGTTTCTCCTTTATGAATTTGGATGCTATGCCATTTGATGCATAGCTATTGAGCACTTGTTATTTCCTCATTGTCTATACTGCCTTTTATCAGGATGTAATGACCTTCCCTGCCTTTTTAAATCATATCTATTTTTACTTTGGCTTTGTCAGAAATCATGATCGCCACTCCTGCCTTCTTTTTCTCATTTGAAACCCAAAAGATTTTGCTCAAGCCCTTTACCTTAAACCTGTGTATGCCTCATATGTGTTACACATGGTAGGATTTTGGTATCTAATCCACTCTGCTATTTGCTTCCATTTTATGGGCGAGTTCATCCCATTCACATTCAGAGTTACAATTATCAGTTGTGTATTCGCCAACATTTTGGTATTCTCTCCTAGTTCTACCACTTCTTCTTACACTATTTCCTTTTAAACCAGTGGTTTGCTTTAAGCCAGTAACCCTTGTCCCCTCCCTTGATTTACTTCCCTTTCTACCCCCTCCCTTATTATTCCCCTCTTTTTATTTTAAGGCCTAATGAATTCCCTCCCCCTTCTTCTCCCTTCCCTTTTTTGACCTCCCCACTCTCCTGCTCCCCTTGGTTTATCCCTTCTGACTTTCTCTGTAGGGTTAGATAGAGTTTTATATCCCAATGGATATAGCTACTCTTCCCTCTCAGGGTTAATTACACTGAGAGTAAGGTTTAAATATTACCTCTTAATGCTTTCTTCCTCTCCTTCCCCTTCCCATGCCCTCTTTGGGTATAATAGAATATCCTATTTTTCTTATTCATTCAAATTTCTCTTGGTGTCCTCTACTATTCACCCCACTCTTTCCCTCCCACCCATATCATCTTAGACCATTTAGTATTCCAACCTCTCTCTATGTATAATTCTTTTAATTACTATAATAGTGAATACTATAATACTGAATAGTTCACTAGAGAGAATTATAAATAACATTTCTCCTCTTAGGAATACAAATAATTAGATCTTATTGAAGCCCTTAAAGAGGCAAATTTAAAAAATAAGAGTTGTCTTTCCCTTCTGTTTCTTAGTTACCTTTTCATGTTTCTCTTGACTTTTGTGCTTGGATATCGAACTTTCCATTTGGTCCTGGTCTTTTCTGAGAAAATACTTGGAAATCTTCTATCCTGTTGAATGCCCAAACTTTCCCCTGGAAGTATATAGTCAGTTTTTATGGGAAGATGATCCTTGGTTGTAGACCCAGTTCTCTTGCCTTTATGAATATCATATTCCAATTCTTACGGTCTTTTCGTGTGGAAGCTGCCAGATCCTGTGTGATCCTAATTGGTGCTCCTTGATATCTGAATTGTCTGTTTCTGGCTTCTTGTAAAATTTTTCCTTTTACTTGGAAGCTCTTTAGTTTGGCTATTATATTCCTGGGTCTAGTGTAGAGGGTGATCTATGGATCCTTTCAATGTCTATATTGCCCTCTTGTTGTAGAACTTCAGGGCAGTTTTGCTGAATAATTTCTTTTAGTATGGAGTCCAAATTTCTATTAATTTCTGCTTTTTCAGGAAGACCAAAGATTCTCAAATTATCTCTTCTAGCCCTGTTTTCTTGATCTGTCAATTTCTCATTGAGATATTTCATGTTTCCTTCTATTTTATCAATCTTTTGACTTTGTTTTATTTGTTCTTGCTGTCTTGAGAGATCATTGGCTTCTACTTGCCCAATTCTTTTCTTTAAAGACTGGTTTTCTGCTATAAGCTTTTGATTTTTCCTTTTTGATTTGGTCTATCCTGTTTTCTAGCTGTTTGATTTTGGTCTCTAATTTGCTTTTTAATTCTTTTAATTTGGGGGGCATCTTTTTTGAATTGCCCAATTCTAGCCTTTAGAGACTGGTTTTCCTTTTCAATGTAGTCATTTCTGATCTTCAATTTACTTGCCTCACTTTCCAATTGCGAAATTCTGTCTTTTAAACTGTTATTTTCTTGTCTGATCTCTTCCATCTTTCTTATAATCTCAGATTTGAACTCTTCAAGACCTTGTGGCCAGTTTTCATTTTTTGGGGAAGGTTTGGATATGGTTACTTGTTTGTTCTCCTCTGCAGTTTCCTCTGTTGTCTGGATTTTTTACATGTAAATGTTGTTGAGTGTTAAAGGTTTCTTCTTGCTCTTTCTCTTCTGGGGTTCCTGTGTCTGGCTTGCCATTGTTAGCCCAGCGCCCTCTCACCTTTATCCTCATGCCCAGGGTCTGTCTGTGCTCTTTAGGCTCCTGATGTCTCAGTTCTAGTTGTTCTCAGGGTCAAGCCTCCTGGTGGTCCCCTTTCTTGTTCTTCTGCCTAAAGCTCCTTTAACAGCCTCAGGGCGCTGCTTCCATAGTCATGCACCCCTCTGCACTGGGTCCCCACTCAAGGTCTATGCCTGCGCTCAGGATCCACATCCGCACCTGCGCTCAGGGTCTGTGTTCAAAGTCTGCGCGTTCTTTAGCCTCTTGGGGTCTTAAGTCTTGCTGCTCTCAGGAGCAGGTCCTGTTGGTCCCAGGTAGCTGCCAATGACTTAATGGGTGCCCCAAACTTGCTCTAACTCTTTTGCGCTGGCTTTGGCACTATAGGTGGAGTGGGGGGGGTGTTGCTCAGCTCGTGTTTTAGTGAGAGCTGTTTCACCCCTTTATAGCATGGAAACACCCCGATTCCATGTACTTTCAATGCTGTGCCCTGTTGTGGGGTCCCTTCATTCGTCTGGATTTGTTTTTATGTCCTCTTGAGGAGTCCTATATGCGTGCGTTAGGAGAGGTGAAGCTACTGCTTTTTACTCTGCTGCCATCTTAACCCGGAAGCCCTAAGTATCTTCCCTATTTATTCTTTAGACTTTAGCCACCAGGAATATATAATCCTTAAGTGGGGGCGGGGTCTATGATCCACATGTGCTAGTGAATGACAAATCAAAAACCAAATGACTGCCCCCTTGGCAGTCCAAAACAAAGTTAAAGCTGCCATTGGTCCATGTAAAAGTGGAAGGAAGACATAGGAAGTGATGCAAAGAATTGTCTTTAAATATGGTGTTAACTTCCTGTGAGGAGGGTTTTGAACTTGGCCTTGGAGGAACTTGGCCTTGAGACCTCAGACTGCTTCCCTTTGGACTGCCACATGGGTGAGTGAAAAGGCTGACTCCCTTTCTTTGTTTTTTCTGGAGGTATTAGCCTCCAGAGAGACCCCTTGTCTTAGAGGAGGCTTCGTGGCTAGAAGCCTTGCTTAATTAACCTCTGTGCCCCCTTTGCTGGGGGCCCTGCCTGGTTCAGACCAGGCTGGAGTAATTATCTCTCTCTCACACTTTCTCTCCTTTTCCTTGCTTTCACTCTTTCTATTCGCAAATAAACTACCATAAAAGTCATTCTGACTTGAGTAATTCATTTGAAATTAAGTAATTAATTCCTGGTGTCCAAACTCTTAAATATTCAGTCCAACCATAATTTTACCCTTTACAATAGGGGCTGCTAGAGTGCTGGGTCTGTAGTCAGGAAGACTCGTTTTTCTAAGTTCAAATCTGGCCTCAGACTCTATATCACCCTGGCTAAGTCACTTAACCCTGGTGGCCTCAGTTTCCTCATCTGAAAAATGAGATGGAGAAGGAAATGGCAAACCACTTCTGTATCTTTGCCAAGAAAATTCCAAATGGGGTCATGAAGAATTGAAAATGACTGAAAATAGATGAACAATAACAACAAATGGGAAATAATCAACAAAGGGAAGGCACTAGAATGAATTGGAATTCAGAATAGCTTCCTGCAGAAGGTGGGATTTTAGTGGGACAGAAGGATTCATTTTAGATTGTTCAACAGAACAGAAGTGAGGGAGGGAGCGGTTTCCAAAGGGTAGGGCATATTAACCTCTAGGTAAAGATACAGAATAATATAAAGAAGAATCTTCTTTTCATCAAAGTTATCAAAATTTTTTTTTATCAAAAAAAGTGTAGGGCAAGAGAGGTTTTCTCAGGTCATCATTCATAGACTGAATATTAAGTATGATTGAACCAAGTCCTCTCTGGGGAAAGTAATAGTCCAGGATCTGGATTCCTGAGTCATATAAAAGGAGAGAGAAGAAGATTCTAGGGGGCTGAAAGCACAACTCAGCCAAATCTACAGTAATGTTAGAAGATAGGGCTAAAAGGTGGCCTATTTAGCAAGTACATCTAATCTGGTTGCTTTCTGGACAGCATTATGTTGTTCTGTAACTTTTCAGTTGTTCCTTACTCTTCATGACCTTTTTTGGGGAGTTTTCTTGTCAAAGGTACTGGAGTGGCTTGCCATTTTCTTCTCCAGCTCATTTTTCAGATGAAGAAAGTGAGGCAAACAGGGTTAAGTGACTTGCCCAGGGTCACACAGGAGTACATGTCTAAGGCCAGATTCTTCCTGACTTTAGGCCCAGTATTCTACCCAATCTGTCACTATGTGGGCAGTAGCAAAGTGAAGGATCAAACATAGGTCCTCATACTCCAAATACTCCAAAGCCAGCATTTTTTCTCTTCTTGTCCCAGGTGGAAGTTAGACAATCAGGAACAAAAAGGATGGGCTGGTCCCGTAGCTAACGATAAAGATAGGACAAATGATAAGAATCCAAGTAACTTATGATACTGTTAGTCTTTCTTTCCCCTTGATACTATAACTCTATTCCCCCATAATCCTTTTAAATCACTTCTCCTGGCTGGAAAACTAGGCTAGAATTAGAGGTAATGATGGTAACCCAAAAAACCCAGTCCTGACAACTATGAGCAGAGATTTGGGTGCTCATGGAAACTAACAAATAAATGAGATTTGGGGACCTAGAATGCCTGCTGCTACTCCAAGACCAGTGGGTAAATTTAATATCCACTGGGAGTGAAACAAAAAAAAATAACTACAATGAAGACTTTTTTTTTTCTGAAGCCACAGAATGTCCCAAATGACATGATGTCATCTTAAAGTGGCAATTATGATTAGAGGGAGAGTTCCCTCTAATCATAATATATATATACATATGTATATGTATATACATATTAAACCCTTACCTTCCATCATAGAATCAATACTGTGTATTGGTTCTAAGGCAGAAGAGTGGTAAGGGCTAGGCAATGGGGGTTAAGTGACTTGCCCAGGGTCACATAGCTAGGAAGTGTCTGAGGCCTGATTTGAACCCAGGACCTTGTTCTCAATCCACTGAGCCACCCAGCTGCCCCTAGAGGGCTATATTTTTAAAATGTCTTTCTGTCTTGGAAAGTTATCATACAAGGCATCAGTCTAGAGGTCTATTGGTTTGCCAAGGGTTATATGGTTAGTAACTGCAAAGGCAAAGAAGGAACCTAGATTCTCACAGTGTAAATCAAGTGGTTTTTTTCCCCTTCTCTGCTATACTGCCCAGACTAGGTAGATCTGGGTTCAAATATCATCCCTTATAGATACTGGTTGTATGACTCTTGACAAGTCAACTTCTCCATGTTCCCTGGCAACTCTCTCAAGAAATTATAATTTAGGTAAGCTCCACAGACAAAAGGAGTTTTCTAAGTGGATAGAGCATCTTGCCAAGAATTAGGAAGACCTGAGTTTAAATCCAGCCTCAGACTCTTGTGTGTCCTAGGGCAAGTCACTTAACCCTTTTTGGCCTTATACCCTCATCTGTACAAAGTGCAAGAGAAGGAAATAGCAAACTCTCAATCCACTGAGCTACCTAGCTGCCCTCCCCTTCACTGGATATTTTCAACTGACTGTTGTGTAGTTATCTCAACATGATTATAACAAGAACTGATCTTTTCTCCCAAATTCTGTCAAGAAAACTTCAAATGGGGTCATAAAGAGTAGGACACTACTTAAAGAACTCAACAACAAAATCCTGATGAAATCACAGGCTCAGATAAAATAGATATGGAAAAACCTAATGCCTTAGAACTTGGTTTTCTAAAACAGAAATAACGACTCCCTCGTAATCCCCAAGCTTGGTATTTCTGGAAGTATAACATTACATATATTTGGGGTGTTTCTTTTGGAACATATTCACTGACACAGGAAAAGCAGTCTGTCTGTGGTTCATTTCACTGACTAAGTAGTCAAGTTTATAAAGCCTGCATTATTATAGAGAAGAAAAAAATAACCCTACTGCTGACTCAAGAAAGAAAATTCAAATACCAGGATAAGCATTCCTTAACCATGTTTTCCCATTGTTTGCTCCATAGTTGGTGGGGGGGAGTTTCTCCCCAAGAAGGTCAGGGAGAGGGGAAGGAAAACCTCCAAAGTGTGTACAAATTATGCATTTAATAGGAGGTATGGATTGGGGGGGTGGAGTGCATGAAGAGAATGAAGAAGGTTTTTCTCCCTTAAATGTTCATCACTTTGTAGCAAGAATACCAACTCTGTCCTGTTTATTCATGAGCAGCTCTTTGTGTGTGTATGTGTGTGTGTGTGTGTTTTAAATAACATTCTTGAGAAGCGGTTGCTATGAAACTCCCTAGTACACAACAGATGGCAGAAAAGGCTATTCTCAGCATTGAGCTCTGAAGCCCTCCACTCAAGCATACCATTAACATTCCTCAAATACCTCCAGATTCAAAGCAAGCCCAGCTTGGCTGCAGACTCGCTTCACACTGGCAGCTCCTTCTCTGGCCTTTTTCCATTTCGGTGCTCAACCCACATTGAAATTTGTTATAAATTAATGACTTGGCCACTCTTGGGGAAGGCTTTCAGAAGAATCTGCTTCCTTTTTCAACTTTGTCCTCCAGACAGACCAATTTTACCAATGAGATACTATCCCCTTGTGTCCTTAAGAGACAAAAAAGTTTAGTGTCCTATTTGGTTTATTTGTTTTAATGGAGCCTTTTCCAGAATGGTGAAGGAAAGAAGAAATCTTTGAAAAAAAAAAAAAGAAGAAAATTGCTAAATTTTCTTTCAAGAAAACGGGGACTATTTGGTAACTTCTTTCAGAAGTTCCATTGTACAGTTGGATGACTATGCATCTCAGATTTCATTAAGAAAAGGGAATAACTCCTTTATTTAATCACGAGTTTTGGTTTGGGCTCAGACAATACTGGTCACTTTAATATCCAGTGAAAGAATATGTCGAAAGCACCTGGGCTTTCATGGATTTCCTCCATGCTAATTTGGTGAGTTGTTTTGGATCCTAAACTGATCATAGAACTGGAAGGTAGCATAGAAACCATCTAATCCATCTGTTCATTTTATAGATGATAAAACTGAGTACCAGATAACTAATCTAGGATCATCCAGGTAGTATTAGAAGTGATCCTTTTTTTTTTTTTTTTAACTTCTACCTGTCTTAGAATCAATGTTGTGTTCCAAGCCAGAAGAATGGTAAGGACTAGTCAATGGCAGTTAAGTGACTTGCCCAGGGTTCACATAGTTAGGAAGTGTCTGAGTTTAAATTTGAACCCAGGACCTCCTATCTCTGGGCCTGGCTTTCACTCCACTGGGTCATCATGCTGTTGCTGGAGGTGATTCTTGAATGCAAGTCTTCTTATTTCAGAGTCACAGTTCTTTCCATTCTATCAGGTTGCCCTTTGATTTAAAAATCTTATTGTGTCTTTTACTTTTTTCAAACTGGGATGATGACTGTTTTCCATCACATATAATGGTAGAGAAGTGAAGAGAGGTTTTAATGACATTCTCCTCTCCAAGTTTTTCTCCTACTTGTTGGGCTGCTACTTCTCAGTCTACTTCGCTGGCTCTTATTGAAGTCATGCCCACCAGCTAGGGATGTTTCCCCAGCCTTTGCTATTTTCTATTCTCCTTTCAATCTGCCTCAGTTGATAATCACATTAGCTCTCATGTTTTTAATGATCATTTCCTTACAGATCATTTCCCCAACTATATAACCACTTACTATCTCTTTCCTGAGTTCCAGTCTCACATCACTTACTAACTACCTATTAGATATTTTCTTTTTCTTTTTTAAAATCCTTATCTTCCATCTTAGAATCAATACTGTGTATTGGTTCCAAGGTAGAAGAATGGTTAAGACTAGGTAATGGGGGTTAAGTGACTTGCCCAGGGTTACACAGCTAGGAAGTATCTGAAGTCATATTTAAACCTAAGACCTCCCCTCTCCAATCCTGGCTCTCAACTACTGAGACTCCTGGCTTCCTCATTGGATATTTTCAATTGGATGTTGTGTAGGTATTTCAAACTCAACATGATTCCACAGAAATGATCTTTCTTACTTTTTAAGGGCACTGCCATTTCCTCCAATCACCTTGCTGTCATCCCCGACTCCTCCCTTGGGATAGTCACAAATGACTATATATATATTTATATAAAACCAAATTTTCTTCTGGCTGCCACAGACTACAATGCACATATTTTTTAGACATGGATCACTTCACACCTAGACCACTGAAGCAGCCTTTTGGTTAGGCTCATGGATGCCTAATTGATGAAAATATTTTTCTAGATTTTAACAGCGCATACACATTCATAGTCTAGAGGTGTGTGTGTAGACACATATGCTTTGTGTATGTGAGTGTATTCTTAGGAGGCAGTCAAGTGACTCAGTGGGTAGAGGGCTAGACATGAAGTTGGGAAGACCTGAATTCAAATCAGGCTACAGACCCTTACTAGCTGTGTGACCCTGGCAACTCACAACTTCTGTTTGCTTAATCCACTGGAGAAGGAAATGGCAAACTACTCCAGGAGTTTTGCTAAGAAACCCCCATAGACAGTATATGTGATCCATAGGGTCATGAAGAGTTGGGCATAACTCTATATAAATTTTTTGTTTACTTGTATCTGTGTGTATATCTACATAATTTTTTTACATTCATCTCCCTGTATATAATGATAGCTCCTTGAGTTCAGGAACCATCTTTTTGTCTTTTTCTGTATTTCTAGTGCTTAACACAGTACCTCTCACACATAATGCAGTTAAAAGATGCTTGGAGAATGAAGTAATGAGGCATGGCTTAGGAAAAACTCAAAGCATAAACTACAGAAGTCAATAAATATAGATCTTCCCACCTAAATCAAAAATGAAAAGTCCACTAAAGAACCTGAACATTTCAGGCCAGGTTGAATACTTGTCTTGTTCACTATTTGTGCACAGAGGTGATCTAAGAGGCTCCTTACAATCTTTTAGTGATTGAGGGCTTTGGTGGAATGCTTATAACATTTCAATGTTTAAAAAAATGTGCCAAGCAAGGGACTCCAAACAGTTGTCAGCTGCTCAAGGTGTGGCCATTGACATTTTATGCCCAAGGCTCCCTCTAAAACACTTAGAACACCCTGGTGCAATTGGCAAAACATTTTTCACATACGGTATTTAATTTGATTTTCACAAGACCTCCCCAGGTACAACTTTTCCCATTATAGAACAACAACAAGAATAAACAAAAGCAAAGCACCACAAGTTAGGTAACTTGCCCAAGGTCACAAATCTGTAAGTGGCAGACCTAAATCTCAAACTCAATATTCATGGTTCCAAGTCCATTGCATTTCCATAATGATTTAATACCAAGTCTTTCACTAGAGAAAAACCAGAGACTACATGAACATTAGAGCAGTCTCATAATGAAAGTTTCAGCTCATAATTTTGATTTTTAAAAAAATTCTAAGGATATCACAAATCAAATGATGATCAATTTTCTCACTATTGCCACATATCCCACTCAATTTGATTTTTATTGTCAAATACAGTCAAATAATCTCTCCAACTCAGAAGTGTAACTCAGGCTCTCTAGTTTCTAATTATTGTCCTCCAGTTTTATCTGTCCAGCTACGTAGCTCTTCCTATCTCAGATCACCAACATATCATGAAATTTCTTCTAGGTCTTCTAACAATATTTGTAGGGCCCTAGGAAGTTGATGTAGAATAAAATCCAAGCACTAAGTCTGGGTTCTTTCTGGTCAACTACCTCAGTGTCAGTGAATCACAATGAAGAGGTTACTACTGAACTGTCTGCCTTCATCCAAATATCAAAGATGTTCTTATGACCTCAATGTATACTGGGGCTTTATTTTCCTTTCCCTTAATATGTTGTTGTTTTAGTAGTTGTTCTTGAGTCATTCAGTGTCCAACTCTTTGTGACCCCATTTTTGGGAGGTAAGATACGGGGATGGTTTGCTATTTCCTTCTCCAGCTCATTTTATAGATGAGGAAACTGGGGCAAACAGGGTAAAGTGACTTGCCCATGGTCACACAGTTAGCAAGTGTCCAAGACCTGATTTGAACTCATGAAGATGAATATTCCTGATTCCAAGCTCATGTTGTAGCTACTCTGTCACCTAGCTGCTCTAAGGTCATGTCCTTTTAGCAAAGAGGTAGCCAGAAGGGAGACAGGAAATGGGCTGATCTGCCTCCAAACTACTGGACATTTTCTATAGCTGAAAAGACCAAGTGACAAAGTCAAAAGGTGGAGGTCTAAGGGCAGGCATGGTGGTATTAGTCCTCTTAAAGATGTCTGTTTGCATAGCTGAACCTTTTAAGCAAAGCCTGAGTGGCTATACATGTAAATAAACATACAAGCAGAAACTTTAGCTAACACCTCCTTAAAAACTTGTATCAGGCTTTCCTTTGCCTTTTTTTTTTTTTGTTTTGTGCATTTTAAAAACATGATTCTGAGATGGGCCCACTGATTTCATTGGATGATCTAAGTCTAGGACACAGAAAATAGGTGTAAAAAATTACAGATACCTGCCATAGGGTTATCTTTCCTTTAGTTCTTCAGTTATCAAAAAGGTTTGGTGAGTATATCATATATTCTGTGGACGCTGGTTTTTAATGACTATATGGAAGGGCCTTCTGAGCTCACAACATTTTACTTGAGATTCAGGTAAATTCAATAACTATTTATCATTTGTTACATACAGAGTCATCTTTACTTTTTACGCAGATTAGCTTTCTCAACTTTTGAAAGAAAGCAGAGTTTAACTAGACTCTCAGTATTGCTTCTAGATAGTGGGGTAGGACCAGTATTAGCTTTATCCCAGCAAGACTGGTTATAATTGGACCCCATCTAGTGTGTATTTTGTAAAGAAGAGTCTTTCCAATTTGTCATTGCTAATATTGGATAATAGTTCAAATTAATCTGCTATTTATATATCTATTTGGCACACATACATTTTCATTAACATTTAAATTATTTTATGTACATATAAGGAAATTAAGCAAACCTCTTCATTGGCATGTAGGATTCTTGTTATAGAAACTTCCTCTAATGGCATAAAGCATAACACTGTGACTTATATAATGTGGTTGTTTAACTGCCAAGGAAGAAGAAAGTGAGAGAAAAAAAGAGTAGTAGCAGAAGGTGGAGGAGAAGGAAGAGAAGGAGGAGAAAGAAAAGGAGAAGAAGGAGGAAGAGAGGGAAAAGAAGGAGAAAGAAGAGAAGAAAAAAATGCTTATGCCAAATTTAGGGTAGTAAAAGTTGCAGCCAGAAGACAACATTGCACCAGGTAAAGGACTCATAAAATAGCTTCAATGAACCTACTTTCCTTCTTTCTTTCTTCCTTCCTTCCTTCCTTCCATCCTTTCTTCCTTTCTCTTCCTTTCTCACTTTCTTTCTCTTTTTCGTTCTCTTTCCCCTCTTCTCTCCACCTCCCTTCTTTCTGTCTTAGTAACAACTCTAAGACAGAAGGGTGAAGAGTAGCCAAATGGGATTAAGTGACTTGCCCAGGGTCACACAGATAAGAATGTCTGACGCCAGATTTTCACCTAGTCTTCCTGACTCTAGGCCTGGCACTGTGCCATCTAGCTGCCTCTCACAGGTCTAGCTGTTGGAACCAGGGAGTGTCAACATCAAGGATTTAACCATTTCCCCCATATCATATAAAGGGTGAAAGAAAAATTTCTGGTTGAGATGGCAATGTGGAAGGTCATAGAGGAACCCAGTTCTCCCACAGACACCTGCACAAATATCAAAAAGGGCCCCAGAAGGGCAATGATAAAGAAAACTGTAGGTACACTCTGTCCACTCAAAACCACACTAAAAGGATGGCCAGAAGCCAGAAGAAACAGAAAGAGTTCAAACCAGGAAAGCCACTGCAAGCTCTGGTGAGCAGACTTAAGGCATGAGGGTTCTGGGAAAGAAATCTTACTGGGAAAACCAAGACAGACCTGTAGTCTGAAGCTCACAAACACTGGCAGGGCCGTTGCCAGCACAAACTCTGGCATATGGGCCTGAAGCCAGCCAGCCCTTTGAACAAGAACATTCCAAGGAGGTCATGAGTCAAAGCAAGCTGTGGCAATCAGGACCTGAAGCCAGATCTTGACCTGTTAAGGCAGAGACCAGGAGTTACTGCTTTTTCCACTGGGAGCCATAGCAAGAAATAGAACCAAGGCAATACCTGGATAGCCATGCTAAAGAGCCTGCAAGAGGTTTGGGTCAGTGCATTTTCTTTTTTATTTTCTTTTTTAAAACCTTTACCTTCTGTCTTAAAATCAACACTAAGTATAAGTTCCAAGGCAAAAGATTATTAATGGCTAGGCAGCTGGGGTTAAATGACTTGCCCAGGGTCACACAGATAGAAAGGATCTGAAGCCACATTTGAACCCCGGTCCTCCTAACTCCAGGTCTGGCTCTCTATCTACAGAGCTACTTAGCTGCCTCAGATCAATACATTTTACAATGTCACCCTTAACCCTTTTGGAGTCACAGCAGGGGACAGAACCTTAAGAGCATTATATGAATTTTTTTCAGTCATTTTTCAGTTGTGTCTGACTGTTTGTGACCCCATTGGAGCTTTTCTTGGCAAAGATACTAGAGTCCTTTGCCATTTTTTTTCTGCCTTATTTTAAAGATATGGAAACGGAGTCAAATAGGGTGAAATACCTAGGGTCACTTAGCTTAGTAAGTGTCTGAGGCCAGATTTCAACTCGGGAAGATAAATATTCTGGCACGTTATGCACTAGACCACCTAAATTTCCTCTATGCGGTTTTATTTTTATTTTTTTCATTAGTCTTAAATTAATCTCATTTTAAAAATATTTTTCCATGTATACATGATTAATTTTCTTTCCCTCCCACTTCCTAGAGCCGACAAGCAATTCCACTGGATTGTACAAATTTTATCACTTGATACCTATTTCTATATTATTCATCTCTGGTCCTATAAACATTTTTTAGCTATTAATACAATTTAATATCATGAAAAATTTAAACATCACAGATTTCAAGTTAAAATTAATGGAGAAAGTATAGAAAATGTAGAATATACAATGGAGAATCTCCCTAAATAAGTAGAGGCAGATTTAGAACTTAGAACTGGAAAAAAAAAATTTAACAGGGTATGAATAAGAGTTAATTACAGAAAAAAATGTCTTAACTCTGAACAAGCCAAAGCGACACATCTTGATGTGATAACCCAAGGATCAGAACTTGCTCACCAAACAGAAACAAAATAACATGGACCTGAATAATAGGACTTGAATAACATACTATAGGAAGTGTTATAAGAAAATCACCCCTAGCTTTGAAAACAGATAATATAGCACTAGCAGGGTTTATAGCTTTCTGCCAGAGAAAAACTTCAAACTTGAAACTTGTAGTAGCAAGCATTAATTTTCACAATTTCAATATAAAAAAACAAGTTTTGCAAGGAATTAGGAAAAAGGCCTTTAACTCTGAAGGGATATCAATTGGATTAACTTAGAATTACTCTGAAGCCACAAGAAATCAGGAAAAATCATTAATTTGGATATTCTAAAAAGCAAGGGATATTAAAAGCAACTTAAAATAACATATCTAGCAACCAAGATAATACTAAGCAATGAAAAAGATGGATCTTCAAAAAAAAAAAAAAAAAAAAAAAGGAGGAATCTGAGGAATTCTTGTAAAAGAAAAAAAAGGATTAGCAGTAAGCAGATATCCAGTTTGCAAACACCACAGAGACACAGCAATGAAATAAATTCTTTTATGTATAAAGGTGCCTGGAAAGAAAAATTGGATTAAGGGATCAAAGAAGGAGACTAACAATTCAGGAGAAAAGGAGGAAGAAAAGCTGGATTAATATTTGTGGACTAAATTCCATATTTCCCTATGAATGAATCAATATTTTTATGAGCCACAGCAGAGAGGAAATTGGAGCAAAAGGAAGAGAAAGTAGGGAAAGAAGAGAAGAAAGCTAGAAATGTATACCTTTAGTCAACAGAGAACGCAATTTATTCTTTCAACTACAAATGAGTATAGGAGGATAGCATAAAAGCAATGAAGGGATGGGCTAGAATGAGAGTATGAGAAAACAGGAAGGGAGAAAAATGGTGCCACTAAAGAACATTCCCATGTGGGTGGAGGTGGCTGTGGTAAAAAACAAGGTCATTATGATGGGTTTCATCTACAGAAGTAGACAAAGGCATAATAGACCATTTTTTCTTACTTTCCTTGATTGTATCCTAAACTAGGAAAGGGGATATAAGTGTCCCTTAGGGGTAAAAACACCCAGGATAGTGTAGTAAGGTTGATTTGGCCTTCAGTATACTACAAAGCAGTAATTATTCAAAAGAATTTGGTATTGGTTTAAAAAATATGCTCAGTTTCTATTATTGTCTTTAGTTGACAATATGGGATCTCTGGGTTCCAGACATGTGGTGACTCAGCACTGAGAGGACTTTGAGATTTGATATAATATAAAAAACTCTGAGTATTCCCTTGTTCTTCCTCTTCTATCTCCTACCTCCTTCCAACTCCCAAGATAATAGCAGAGAGGCAAGATACAGTATCTGTTAAAGAGAGACAGTTTCTGGCTTGGGTTCTAGTTAAGTAGCATGATAGTCAGGATAACTCATGTTCTCTACCCTGTACCACTATCAGTTCTAAATGGAATGTGGATTCAACTAAGTCATGGGCTCCGCCTACTTTTTCTACACTATTTCTACACTACTAGTATTACCTACTCCTTTCCTGAGTAGGTAATAGAGCATTGGACTTAAGATGTAAAGGCTTGGAGAACTGTCAAAAAAAAAAAAAAAAGGAACTATCAAAAAGACAAACAAAAACCCTGGAGGTCCTGAGTACAAGGAGAGGAACTGTGTGTTCTAGAAGTTCAGAAGAGGTTCAGGTTTGTAATGGAGAGATAAGCAAAAGTGAAAAGCAAAATACTTAGCAGTTCTGCAAAATGGTTTATGTTTTAATAAGGTATAAATACTAACTATTGTAATGGCAATCATAAGTTACTGAATCCTATTTAAGTCATTAAAGTCATTCAATGTTATTCTTATTGACTGACTGATTGATTAAGAAAAAATTTCCATGGTTACACGATTCATGTTCTTTCCCTCCTCTCCTCGCACCCTTGTCCCATAGCCAACGCACAATTCCACTGGGTTTTACATGTATCATTGATCAAGACCTATTTCCATATTATTAATATTTGCAATAGTGATCATTTAGAGTCTACGATCATATCCCCATTGAACCATGTGATCAAGCAGTTGTTTTTCTTCTGTGTTTCTGCTTCCACAGTTCTTTCTCTGGATGTGGATAATATTCTTTTCAATTTCATTCTTTTAAATGAAGCCTGTGAGTATGATATTTTGCATTTCTTTTGTGTATAGGGATGAATTACCTGTTCCACAACTGATTTATATTGTATATTGTACTATGAATAGCTCTTTATTGCTTTTGGGGAAAACCTTAGAAATGTGCTATGTTCTAATTAGCTATAAATAAAATCTTCCCTGAGCAGCAGCCCTGGGGATCTGATGTGTTACTTACTGAGTGTGAGAATAAGGAGCTTGTTCCCCTCTCTGTACTGGCTCCTTAATTCTGTATCCAGTCCAAACCATATACCTGGCATTGTAACTCCAGTTTCTGTGGACCCAGAAGCAGTTCCTTAAGGTTACACTAGTAAGGGAGGTGGATAGGGACATAAATCTAGAAATAGGAGGGTGGTGTTTTTATGGTAAGAACAAGAGGTAGGACCAGTCCCGCCAATTTAGGATGCTTCATAATTCTTACCACACACTTTTCATTTCCCCATTCTTACTTCATGTAAGTAAGGTTCAATTGAAAAAGACCCTAACAGAAACAAACAAAAAAAAGGTAAAATAAAATATAAATAAAGGGAAATGTAAATGAATGAGATCCATAAATATGCCATAGAAACAGGATGAGAGGAAGGCTAAATCTGATACTCTAGAAACTCAGCCTTAATGAGAGACATAGAGAAAATATGAGGGAATAGAATTTAGAACAGATTGGAAGGGGATAGAAATAAGGAGGACAAAGTAAATGAAAACTTCCTGGGAAAGGGTAACATAAGAATGTTACTTAAGCTAGGAGGTCAGAGGTTGATTAAACATGCTTATTTGGAACATGCTTATCTTGTCTCTATCTGGATAAGAAAGTGAAGAGTAAAAATAAGATGCAGAAATAATTAAAAATTAAAAAAAAACTCAATGAACTTAAGACAGGGTAGGCAAACCAGAGAGGAGAACCTGTGGAAATAGGCTAGCTTCCAAGTTATGTCAGGAAAACTAACAGCAGGGATGAAGAGATGTCTTAAAAGATGAAATGATTTTTAAAAAATCAATTCGGGGGCAGTTGTCTGGCTCAGTGGATGGAGAGCCAGGTCTAGAAACAAACAAGAGGTCCTGGGTTCAAATTTGACCTCAGATAATTCCTAGCTTGTGTGACCTCAGACAAGTCACTTTACTCCCATTGCCTGGCCCTTACCACTCTTCTGCCTTGGAACCAATACACAGTATTGATACTAATATGGAAGGTAAGAGTTTAAAAAACCAATAATACAGTAACTAAACATAAGATATAAAGGATCATGAGAAGCAAAATAATGTTAAATTAGAAATCAAAAGAAAAAAATTGATGAAAAATACCACCTAAACCACTTGACTATATCAGTATATCAATAAGTAAGTGTGTGATGTGAATTTAATCAATTACTCCAAACAACAAAATACATTAGACTCAATACCTTTATCAGGAAACAACATCTCTACTGTTATACATAACTTCTCTGGACTGCTTGATGTAGAAGATGGAAAAGAAGGAGAACAGCTTGAGTGACAGATCTTGGAATTTACCCAGATGGCATGAACTAAGGGCAAAAGACAGTTGGGACCACCTCTATAAAAGCCCAAGGGCTCAGCCATTCTTGGTCTCCGTCTTGAGAAGTGAATTTCTGAGAGCAGTGGGTGGTGACGGGTGGGTAGGCCAATAGACCTGCAGATCCAGTATCCATACCTATTGCCTTTAGAAGTTCATTCATCTAGTGCTAATAGAGCTGAGAGATAACAACAGCATAGCTGCCAAGACGAACATCACTACCCTTCCTTTCCTTTGGTCTAGACCACAGCAGGGTCTGATCAAGGTCTGTGAGGGGGAGAAGAATCTCTAGCCAAATAACAACCTGATGCTCTTTGATTTAGATTACTTTTAGTTCTCATTAGATATCGCATAGCCATTTCCAACACCACTTTCCTTATCCTGATTCCTAATCTCTTTGAGCCAAAGCATTAAACCCTGTTTCAAACTTGATACAAGTGAAGGCTGGCATTCATCCCAAGGGCAAGTGAATTGCCACAGCAAAAAGGGAAAGGGATTGCCAGCATCCCAGTCAGTTAGTGTTATCCATCCAATACCAATAACTAGTCCATTACCAATCCTTATCATTTAACCTAACCCCAAGCCAAGGAACCAGAGGGGCTGTTGAACAACATATACAGCTTCTCCCTCTATAACCTTGGCTTGGGCACTGTTAGTGGGGTCAAGATGCTTAGCTGAGTTGATCATCCATAAGCCCTGGTGGTCACCTTGGTGGCTACCCAGGTGTTATCCCACTCAACCTAGATCCATCTACCACCTGAGGATCTTGGGTCAGTTTATAAAAGCACCTTCCTGTCTATCCTTTCTGTCAAGTAGATAGGTACTCACTTAAAACAAACATATTAAACTAATTTATGCTCTGTCACTCTCTATGGATCTTCTATAAATCAGCAAAAAAGTGTGGACTCCAACTATCAAGTGTTTGGGAGCTAGAGAACAGTTATTGTCAAAACTTCTGAGAAGGAACTGCTTGGGGCAGGTGAAAAGAGAAGCCTCTGTCTCCTTTTCTCTCCTTTGAAGCAGAAGAATTTTTCATAGACATTCTAGCAGTATGCCTGGAGCACTGATGACTGGTAGTAAGATCTGCATTGAGAACAGAGGACACACTGAAGAAAGGAAGCTTCAAGACTAAAATTTGCCCAGTTGAAAAGTATTTCATACCTAAGTGGACTTTCATGAAAGCCTTGTGAAGGTTAAAAAAGGACTTCTAGCATATAAACTTAAGGGAAATGTGAGTTCCTCCTTAGCTTTTTTTACAGGAAGCCCTCTCCATTGCCCTCTTAAAGCCAGTATCAATTTTTTTGTCCTTTATTTCCTATTTGTCCTATATAGAACTTGCTTTGTATATATTTGTTTGCACACTGTCTCCCCACAAACTACTTGAGGGCAGGGACTGTCTTTGCCTCTTTTTGTCTCCCCATGCCTGGCACACACTAAATGTTTTCTATTGATTGATTCATGGATTGACATTTGATCTAAGCTTGATCCTATTTTCTTTAGGGCTCTGTCTCTACTTGTGGGACAGTGTGCCTCTGGAATAGTGGAAATATTTGTGTCAACTGTTCTTACTAGGCTACCTTAGTAAATACCTGTTTTTAAATGCTAAATTAAGTCTGGTTAGCCAATTTATATTAGCTATATGATATTACATATTATGTATTTCATAATATAACACTAATTCATGCTTTAAAAAAACCTCCTAAAATACTGGGAAAGAAAGACCATTTCACAAAATAATAGAAACATGCATGGGACCTTATAGATAACCTTATCTGCATGGGACAAACATTAGAAGACTTACCAATAAATATAGAGGTAAAGCAAGAATGCCCCTTGGAGCACTATGGTTTAGTAATGCTAGCAATACAAATTAGAAAAACACTAAAGTCATAAACATCAGAAAAAAGGAGACAAAATTATCTCCATTTTCAGATGACTTTTTACTTAGAAAATCCTAGAGAATCATCAAAAATCTGAGACATAGCTTCAGTCAAGTAATAGTATATAAAATAAGTCTTTAAATATTGTCAAAATGTCCATATAACAATAATAAAAATATAAGGAAACAATAGAAAGAGAAATCTCACTTAAAATAATTACAAAAATATATGTGCAGCATCTTACTAAAATACACTCAAGATTTACACAAATGTAATTGTAAAATAATTTTTACAGATAAAAGGCAGATAGATAATCATAGGGAGATATATATATATATACACATATATATCACTCATGTTTGAACCCTGTCAATTTAATAAAAGTGATACCACCAAAATTAATTTACAGGTTTAGTGCTATACCAAACCACTAATCAGTTACTTTATAGAATATAACAAAATAAAAACTTAATTTGGAGGCACCAAAAATCCAGAATCTTCTAAGGGAAATGGACATATTTTAATGCAGTAGTCACAAAACTATTTGATGAAACAGACTAGATAAGCAAGAATAAAAAACAAATTCAACGAAGTGGCCAAACTGTTGATAAAACCTCAAGCAATCTCCCAGGGAAGGAACTCAGGAAGGACAAAGGGGAAAAAAAACAAACCAGGAAGCAGTTCAGCAGAAATTAGATTTAAATCAATACCCTAAACCAAAAATTATAATAATTTCAAAATGGATATATAATCCAAGTATAAAAGGTCATGTTATTTTTAAAAATTGAAGGAAAATAGAGTTAACCTTTCTCAAGTCTGCCTAAGGAGAATGTTCTTACTACATAAAGGAGAGGGTAAATGACACAAAGTGAAATAAATTATTTCAGTAACATGAAATTTTTTTAGTAGGAACAAAATAAAAACTGCTAAGAACACAACTGTCCTATAGTGAAAATTCTTCATATTATATATCTCTGAAAAAAATTCTGACATCCCAGATATATAGGGAGTCAACAGATTCCCTATAGAAAATAAAAGGTTCTCATAGGATATGAACACATGGTTTCCCAAAGAAGAATTGCAAGCTATTAATCATATAAAAAGTTATTCCAAGTAACTAATGGAGAAATGCAAATCAAAACAACTCCTCTCCCCTACCCCCGTAGAATATGTGCAACAATAAAAGAGAATAAGGAGAGGCTAGAAGAAAATAGGCATGTTGATCCACTATTAGTGGATCTCTAAATTGGTCCAACTATTCTGGAAAACAATTTGGAATTATGCAAAAAAAAATGGCTAGAATACCCTATTCTTTGACCCAAATCCTATATATAAAATATTCACAATGTAATTTGGGGGTGTGACAATGAACTAGAAATAAAATGTGTACCCATTAACACAGGAATGCTTAAACAACCTGTGCCACATGGGTATAATGAAATATTACTGCACTGTAATAAATGAATCTGAAGAATTCAGAGAAGCATGGAAAGATTCATATGAACTAATGCAGAGTATGAAAAGCAGAAACAGGATGCCAATCTATTTCATTAACACAATCTAAACACAAAGCATACAAAATGAAACAATACTCTTGAAGTTTAATAATCAAGCATAGCTCATAAGAGGTGAGAAAATGCATTTCCTTTTGAGGACCACAGTTGTGATGGTGTTTGCAAAGCTCTTAGTTCCTGGTACACAATGGAAACTTAATAAATGCTTGTTCCTTTCCCCTTTCCTTTATGGAATGATATATATGAGGTCATATATGGTTGCTGCAGTGGTTGATTTTCTTGAACTAAAAATAAATTGTTTTCATTACAATGGAAAGCTTCCTGGACAGGGGAGGAGGAGGAAGGTATACTAAGAAATCAATGTGATGTAAAAGCACAAGGCACCAATAAATTTAAAAGGAAAATATGTTTGATTCTTAATAGAAAAATCCTAGAGATGTACTTGAGGCACAACCAATTTCAATTGCTTATCCAAGGTCACCTGGCTAGTAAGTAGCAGAAGCTTTGAACCAAGGTCTTCCTGACTCTGAGCCCAAGACACAATCTACTGATGACAAAAGGCCGTTATATACCGAGTTAAAATTACTTCTGCCAATGTGCTTGTGAGGAGGTTTTTAATTTTGACAATACTTTCACCAATTCACCCTCACAGAAATGTCACCTTAATCTTTGTACATTCACATCTGCTTTGACTATTTTAAATGAATTCAAAATTAATTATAAAATATTTGAGTTATTATTCTCTTAACATGGAAAAGTTCATGTAGCCATGAACATAAATGCAAAAGATTACCTGACACTTTTAAGTGTCTCAGTTTTTCCCAGTTTTGAATGCTTATTGTTTCCTTTTTGGCATTTTCTGCCTGTTTCCCCCAAACCTGTTTGTTACTTAAGCTGTTGAAAGAGCTTTATTTCAGGAAATTGAGCACATCTGTTAACAATCTGGTAATATGAAGGCAATATTAAGCCTCAGTGCTGCTGTGGAGTTGTTAAGAGAGGATCACCTACTCCCATAAAGTTTTGATTTTTAAACACCTCCAAGCCAGCCTTTCTTTCTATTAAGTAGCAGTAAAAGGTCAGTGTTCCTTTTGGCCTTTCAGTAAGTCCTAGAATTACAAGCAAGCTGACAATAATCCAAGGAAAAGGCAGGTGAAGGTTGGATTGTCCAGTAATCAGTTACAAGGGAAATGAAATCGGAGTAGCGCCCAGGTTTCACCAGAACCCTGGCTTAACATTTGCCAACATCTGAAATTCAGGTATCTGTATTCAGAATCAAAACTTTTCCTATGACTTCAGAAGGAGAGGCAAGTGACTACCCTCCTCTCAGAGACATTGAAATTCACCCCGTTCACCGAAAAAATGCTCCATCCCCGGAAAGCTGCAGAAAAGGAAAGACAAGATGTCGCTTTGAACAGGAGACTAAGTGAAGGGGAAATGCAACCAACAGTCCACAGAGAGACGCTCAGATTCTTAGCACAGATTTTATTTTCTGAGAGTTTGGCATAGCTGTCAGAGTCGGCTTAGTCGCTAGGAATTAAAAGTGAGGCTCCGCATTGCCTTTCCTTTGCGCTCCTAATCAGACGGAATCACAAATGGGGTTTCTAGCAATGTGTCCCCCCCGAAGGTTAACTGCTCGTTCCTACTCTTCCCTTTCCTCAAATACGTACACCTTTACGCGTTCCTTTTGCAAGTGTGACGACAGGGCAGTCCTCTGAATAAGTTAATGGTTTCATTAAAAGTATAGAGATTCCAGCCCTTCTCCAGCCCCTCTGCCTCCTCTTCCTCAACTCTGCTTATTCTTTCTATCACGATGAAAATAAAGATTAGGCCACCGGGGGATTCACTATTTAAAAAACGGACTTACCTTAAGGAAGCCTACGGAAGACAAAGCATCTGAGACTTTTCATTCTCGTAGCTCTGGTGCTGGACAGAGAAACTTGACAACTGCGAGGCTGAGTCAGAGGCATGGAGGGGGCTTTGGGAATTTGGGGGAACCTTGGTTCAGTTCCTCCCTGCAGCCCTGGAATACTCGGAAACCAGAGGCTAGCAGGGAGCCTGAGGGAGCACAGGTGATTTTACACCACCAGGCACCTCAGGACTGAACCTTCAGACAAACAACTGCCGGGATTAGCCAAGTCCACAAGGCAGTTCACATTACTGCCCTCCTACCAGCCAATAGGCAGCTGATCTGACTGACAGCCGCAATCAATTTCTGCTCTGTCTGTGTGCATGTGGGCCCCCTCATGGGCATTCCTTGCCCCAGACATAGGGGAGAAGTTACTTTCCAGAATGGATGTTGTAGGGGAGGCCTGAAATATCTGGTGAATTCCTTCCCTTACCTCTCTGGCAACCAGGAACAACAAGTTGCTTAGTTCTAGAAAAAAACTAAGTCACATTCTTTGATAACAATCAAAGTAGAGGTAAAGAAAAAAGAATAGGTTACTGAGATCTGATGCTTTAACTCCTGAGTGCTTAGGTATTCAGACTCCCTTCCCCACTTACTGATTTTCATTTAGGCTTCTTTGCAGCTGAATAAGCTGAATTTTTAATTAGCCAATGTTTCCTCAGTCAACACTTTGATTTTAAAATTAGAAGAAAAAAAATAAGCCTATGAAAGAGGGGGTGGAAATTCTGCCTAGCTTCCCTCCCTGTCTTGAATCAAAGAAATTTACTTGAGGAAAAATCATCAAGGCAAGTCTAAAACCTGTGACTTTTAAAGGACATTCAAAACACTTAAAAAGCGTAGCTCCTGTACACTCTAGTGGACATCATAGCATCTATTCCGTACTGCAATCCATTCAAGACTTCATCTTTAAACCTCTCATCAGAGTCCTGGAAAGTGCAATCCTTTACAGCTGTACCAATAAGAATCGCTTGATTCAAGTTCTGGTATTTGCCCCAGACCATAGGGGTCAGCTTAGCTGTCACCATAGCCACAAAGATACAGAAAAAAGGAATAACATCCATAGAGAATGACAATGCTTCTGAAAATGTATGTTTGTGTAATAAATGCAGTTTTACCAGTTCACAGCTGAAATGTGAATGGGGAACCCCCCCCCCCAAAGGCTTCTCACATGATTTGCAGAAGATTGAAAGGGCTAGTTTAAAAACAAAAATTTGTTTTGAGTGGAGAGGGGAAGGAAGAAATCATAGCACATACACACATGCCAAATTAGATAGGATATTTGTAATGTAGGATTATTAACTTTGCCATGTTGGCTTGGGGCAACCTGTCAGTTGCCCTGGTTGGAATGTTGACTGTGGCATGAGCCACAGGGGAAGCACCAACTGCCAGTTGGGCCAAGAGTATATAAAGCCCTGGAGCCCCAGGGCTGTGGTTGTTCTTCCCTGACTTCTCCCCAGACCTTTCAATTACCAGATATCCCCTGGGGCCCTGGGTGGTGGGAGTGGGAACATGGATACTGGTTAGGCCTAGGATAGGGTTAAACCAATCCTGCAGAACAACTTATCAATACTATCAGCACTACTGGCAAACCTTTAGTCTAAGATCAACTTTATTATCCAGAGACCACCTCACTACATAGAATGACCCAGAAAGCCAGATTCCATTCAAGACCCTCACAAAGTTGGAAAATTCTTTTAGTCAAGAATGTTCCTACATTTCAAAGGAGAAACTAATTTTATTTAAGGACCACTTCTTTATCAACCACAAATGCTGTCTCCATTTGAATTGTGGTTCTATTTATATTCCTACAGTGAGTGATATCCAAGAAAAGTAATTTAGAACAGATGTGTTCCTTTGGGAGAGGAAAGGGAATGTAAATGGGTGAGGAGAGTGGATAACCTTATGGAAAATGTGTCAAATATCACTGACATACTCAACAATCCCACTAGCAAGTTTTTTCAGGATTTAAAATTGTAATTCATCTAAGCCAGTTGACTTGAATTCATCAAGGGCAGCGAGGTGCCGTCTTACTCTCTTATTATCTTCTTCTTTATCTTGGATTTGCACCACAAATGGATACTTTTTCCTTTGGAGCTAATTGAGTTGGATTTCCTTCCATAACATGATCAATCTGGCAAGTCAGAGTTCAAGAGCAGCCAGGTCAGGGTTATTTGTCTTGTAAGTGTTAAATTTAACACTCTACTGCTGCTGACAGTCAACATTCCATTTCCACACTTTAT
This sequence comes from Gracilinanus agilis, assembly GCF_016433145.1. Classification (NCBI taxonomy): domain Eukaryota; kingdom Metazoa; phylum Chordata; class Mammalia; order Didelphimorphia; family Didelphidae; genus Gracilinanus; species Gracilinanus agilis. The sequence continues at coordinate 34,181,521 of NC_058135.1, read as the reverse complement.
ACATTGACAAAAGGTTATATAGGAGTTTCTCACAGCTGGCAATATAGAAGGAGAATGGCTGTTCCCTTCACCAGTAGAGGCAAATATTCATTCTGGTTTGAAGAGTTTATTCACTGGAATATTTCCTGCTCATTCCATGTGACAACTGCCCCATATAGTAACCCAATCCGGTCCAAATTGAGAGACTTATGATGACATGTTCAGCTATTTGGTGTCTGAGTGCTGTGCATATTCTATCCATCCTCATGGATACTATGAAAGGTTAGGGAAATTATGGTATAAACATAAAATATAGAAATAACCATGACAGCCAAGCATTCACCAGAAAGTGGCATTTCAAAAATTATCTCCATAAATAAGCCAGGGCTAAAAGAAACTTCTGCTCCTAGAATTGCAAAATCTCAAAGTTGGAAGGGATCTAGTTCAATGCATAAACCTATCTTGACTTACCCAACAAGTTGTCTTCCAGCCTCTGCTTAAAGACCATCAGCTTTGGAGGAAATCCATTTTAACTCTTGGGCAGGTCTGTTAGCTTTTGATAACTACACTAATTTTGCCTTTTTGTAGTTTCTACTTATTGTTCCTGGTTCTTCCTTTTAGGGACAAATTCTAGTCCCTCCTCCATTTGATACATACTTGAAGATCTGAGTTAAACATGTTCAGTTCATTCAGTCACCCTTCCTATGACATGGCTCTTCTCCATTCTGGTTGCCTTCCTCTGAATGCTCTCTAGTTTATCAACAACCCTCTTAAGCCACAATATCCAGAACTCAACACAGTACGCCAAATGAACTCTGAAAAGACCAAAATGTAGTGCGACAGTCACCTCCCTATTCCTGGAAGCTATGCTCCAATCAATGCAGTCCAAGATCTTGTTGGCTTTTTTGACAGTCACATTGTCTACTGATTCGTATTGAATTTTCAGGCCAATAGAATCCCTGAATAATTTTCAGAACTGCTATCTATCCATGACTCCTCTCACCCTTCTTGTATTTGCAAAGTAAAATTTTTGTTTCCAAGTGCATAATTTTATATCTTTTCCTACTTCATTTTATCTTATTAGATTGAGCCCAATGCTAGCCTGTCATTCATTATGCTAGTTATCCCCTCCAGTTTATATTCATCTGCAAACTTACCTTTATCCAAGTCACTTATTAACATTAAATAGTACAGAGCCAAACTCTTGGGTACTCCACTGCAGACCATTTGCCAAGTTGACATGAAATTATTAACAATTCCCCTTTGAGGCAGCCATCTAGCCAGATTTAAATTGTGCTGTTGTCTAATGATATCTTTCCATTTTCTCCATGAGAAGAGTAGGACTGATTTAGTTTTTCCAAAGCTAGCTATCTCTTTACATGGCTAATATGGAAATGTTTTGTGTGATCGCACATGTATAATTTATTTCAAATTGTTTAGCTTCTCAAGGAGATGAGAAGGGAGGGAAAGAGAGAATTTGAAATTCAAAAATTGAAAAAAATAATGTTAAAAATTTTTGTTTACATGTAGTTGAGGAGAAAAAAGGCTAACCATCTCTTTAACCATTTATTCTGAAATACTACCAGAAGTAAAACTCAAACTCATTGGTCTAAAGTTTATGGTCTTTTCTTTTCCTTTTTTTAGAAAAGCAGAACATTTGCCTTTCTCCAGTCTTATGATCTCTTCTGGCTTTTTTTTTTTTTTCAAATATCACCAACAGCAATAGCATCTGCCATTCTTTTTAAGGCCCTAAATCCATCCATCTGATCCAGTTGCCATCAAAGGAAGCTGGGTGCTTTCTTGCTATTTCTATCTTGAAATCTGAAAATAATTTTGTTCTGTCATTTCCAGTGTAAAAGTCATTCTCCTTTGAAGAGAAAATACAAATAAAAATTGAGCAGCTCTTCCTTCTCTCTACTACTAGTTATTGACCCCATCCATCTTGAGCAAAGTTCCTATCTTTTTTTAAGCCTCCATTTTCTCCCATTGCAGCTTAAAAAGCGGGCAAACAAAAATAACCTTTTTTCTTGTCCTCAACTTCATTCACCAACCTTCTATTTAAAGCTTTAGCATTCTTTTTTTTTTTATAGGACCACACTATGTTCTTATCAGTTATTACCTGGCCTAGCCTCTATCTTGCACACATCCATAGAAACACGGTGTTCCCAGAGCGCAATTGGGACCTACTGTGTATATGAATGAATAAAGCATTTATCTATCACATGCAAATCAAGGTGTTGAGCATTGGGAATATAAATAGAAAAGTAAGACAATCCTGGCTCTCAAAGACCTTATATTCTAATGGAAAAGATGATACTTATGGAAGATTTCAGCAAGTCAGATGGAAAGCAGGGATGTATTGTTGAATGTTTAAGAATCAGCTCTCCAAAAAAGTATGGGGAGGGAGCAAGTAGGTGGCTCAATGGATAGAGATCCAGGCCTGGAGATGGGAGGTCCTCAGTTCAAATTTGACCTCAGACACTTCCTAGCTGTGTGACCCTGGGCAAGTCAGTTAACCCCCATTGCCTAGCCCTGAACACTCTTTTGCTTAGCATTGATTCTAAGTTTAAGATTTTAGGTAAGAATTTAAAAAAAATTACTGGCATATACTTTTAAGTTTAATTTGCTTTATGAACATTTTCTCCATTATCTAAAGTCTAGACAATCTAGAAAACAATAAATCAAAACTCCAATTTGTAGCACTGGCTGATTTTTTGAGGCATAAATGCTCACATTGAAGATTTAACTCTGAGTCTTTGAGCCACCTCCAGTACACCAGTGTCCCATATCCCTTAGGAGGAAGTAGCAAAGGAGATGATAATGACTCTTCTTTAAAATTATTTCTATTGATAGAATCCTATCAGTTTTAGACACTGAACCATTTGACAATGCCAAGGATTCTGGTAGCAAGAAATTTCTTTTCTGGTTCTTTAGCAGATGAGGCCATACCCCAGGAAAGAAGCAGTTGCCAGCTGCATCTCCTTGGAGATTGCTTCCCAGAATGAGAACTGCAGGCAGGGCAGTGGAATTTGTCCAGAGTCCTGGGCTACCCTCATCAGGGTCTGAGAGAACATGGGGATCAAAGCAGTGGTGGGATTTTAACCCACCGGATCCATGTACCTTCAGGATGCCCTGCTAATGTATACTTTAATATATATATTTAATTATATTCATATATACTTTAAGGTAAACTCCTTAGGCTTTTCAGACAAATCCTATATTTTTTCCTTCACAGTGGAATTCTTCCCCTTTATGTCTTCAGAATTTCATTCTTTAGTGTCTCCCATCCCCCCTGGGTTGACTTCCCCTGAAACATTTTAACTCCCCCCTCTCTCATCTTTCCTCTGAACTCTTTGAAATCTGTTTTCATGAAAAGAAAGAATTTGATTTGCTAATCTGCTCTCAAATAACACTGGGAGCTGAATGAGGAAGCCATACAATAATCATTTTAAAGCACCTGCAAAAGAGTAAGATTCAATTTAAGCAGAAGGGCTGACTGATGGATACAGAAATATCCCAGAGTTCTCCAGGTTAGTGTAAATGAGCACTGACAAATTTACATTTTGGAAGGTTTGTGTTTTTAAAAGTGTATTTTTACTTATTTTTTTGGTATGGTAAAAAGTTGCAATGAAAAAATTTCAACCAGGAAATCCCAAATCATAATATACAGATAGTAGGAAGGCTTGAACCTTAATGAGACTTATAATTAAAAAACCAAACAAACCTAGTATAATCTACCTTTTAAAAAATAAGACCTTGGATGGTAGATTTGGAAAGTCCCTCAACCAATAGGTACAGATACATTTGTTTTTTATCTCAAAAGTTTTAGAGTTGCCTGGGACATTAAGAGAAAGGACTTGCTCTGAAGGCCAACTCTCAATACAGCATTTCTTTTTCTAGTGTCCCCTGATGCCTTTAAATTGAAGCGTACAAACCCTATTGAATTTAAACTAAATTCTATGATAGGATATTAGTTTCTATTAATTATTGATGGTTGGACTATTACTTAATTTCTTAAATAAAACTTTATTTTTATAAGATTTTTCTTTGCAGAGTTCAATGCATTTTGTAGATATTAAAGGAGGTTGAGAATACTTTCCAATTCTCCTAAGAATAGTGATCGATTATAAGTTATGTTGTAAAAAAACAGCATAAATATTATCCTTTTTTTCTGAGGAAAAAATGGATTTAGAGAAGAAAAAGTACATTAAATTCACACAATTAGCAAGTATCAGTTAGAATTAAAATCCAGGACTCTTCTGTGCTCTGCTAAGTATTAGGTAAGATATGAAAGGAAATAGATATGTATACCTGCTCTCCAGGAATTTACAGTCTTTTAGATTTTCCTGAAAATGGTTGAGAGGGGACCTTGTCTTATAATCACACAGGTTAGACTTACTATTATGAAGGATGAGAAATGCAATTTATTAAAAGGGATAGATTTAAGTGTGGGAAATGTACGACTATATTTAAACTAGATCTAGATAAAAGCTTTTTTGTCAGTCATCACATAGATTAAAAACTAAAAGGAATTCACTGAAATGTAACTGGGGATCTTTGATAATTCTTGGGTAGTCCTGATTCTTGGTTGTTTTCCTCTTGGCAGATAATCCCTAAAGCACCAGATCAGGAAAGCTTCCTTTCCCTCTAATTGAGTTTTGTTAAAGACTCATATCAATCTCAGATACTCTGAAAGACAAAATGAAACTAAAGAAGTGAGTCTACATCACCCTCTGGTGGTTGAACCACCCCAATAAGGTAACTGCTAATGTGAAGTAAGCCAGACAGATACACCCAAGCATGCTCTGTCGAGTCTATGGAAATAGAATTTGGATGTCTTGTCTCTTCAGTCAGGATATCCCATCCCTAAAAGTCTTTTAGAACCAACGTACATGAAATTAGTTCAGGGCAAACTTTCTTCCACTATTACCTAAAATAAGTTTACAACCTTATTGTGATGAATCAATATTATTCTATTCTTTTTTTCCCAAGTCAAGCCCCACTTTCCCATCTTCTTTCCTTTCCTTATTCAAAATCTTTCCACTGTCACTTAACTCCCTGTGTGATCTTAGACAAGTACTTGACAGCTTCCTTGATCCATATTTTCCCTATTGGGGAGGGGAAAAGACCTAGATGGTCTCCCAGAACCCTGCCAGTCTTGGACTTAGGATCCTATGATCTCATTGCTATCAAGAATCCAGAATGTTTTCACACAAACTAGAATTTCAATGTGGGAAACATTTTCCTGCTACCTATAAATATGCTGTCTTTTCCAACCATAACATAACACTTGATGGCACCTCTTTTATACTTGGGCCTCCCATAATGCTGACCAAGGGTTCAAGATATTCTGAAGGTCCTTATCCTTTTGAAATAATAATTTAGGAATCTCCACTTGGGGATCACTTTGTCTCCTCAGTCAGAAGACACAATAAAAATTAAAGCATTTAATAGAACTACATAGTAAGAAATGTTAAAATAGAACATTCTACTCCTAAACCTCAAAAAATCTCTTTTCTCTCTCTCTTTTTGGAGAGAGTATTTATGCATAGAAATTACACACAAAGGGCACATACCTGTAGGGAATATACATGATACAAGTATACATTTGAAAGAGCAGTTGAGTATGTAGTCTTTAACACTATGGAAGCTAGGTTGTTCAGTGGAGCAAGTCCTGGGCCTGGAGTCAAAACATGAGAGACATGAGTTCAAATTTGGTGTCAGACACATTAACTATGTGACCTTGGGCAAGTCACTTATATATCTGCCTCAGTTTCCTCAGATGTAAAATGGTGATCATGACAACAACTACATCCCAGATATATTGGGCCCAGTATCTAGTACATAATAGGTAGCAAATAAATACACATTTCCCTCTATCCCCTTCCCTTCCCTCTTTGATTCTTGCTATCAACTTCTGGTCTAATGTCTTTAAGGCCACAAACCTACTATCTAGGGGCTAGAATTTCCTTCTAGGCTTAGGGACAGCCAATTAGCTCTTTAGTCACAGTACTTCCAAACTAAGATAAAGTCTTTTCCATCTCTAATTCTGGGTAGAGATCAAAGCCCTCAACTAAAGGCAACTGTTTAATTTAGGATTAGACATTCCCAAGCTTTTATCTTGTTTAGGAAAAATGAATTTGACACAAAGCAAAAGATAAATTAAGGAGGAAAGGTGATTTTCTCTACCCATTTGGCTGGTTTGATTGGTATGACATGAAAACTAATTTAGGTAGAATCATCATTTTATTATGTTGGCTCAGCCTACCCATGAACACTTAACATTTTTCCAATTGTTTAGATTAGACTTCATTTGTGTGCAAAGTGTTTTGTAATTGTGTTCGTATAGTTCCTAGGTTTGTCTTGGTAGGTAGACTCTCAGGTATTTTATATTTTCTGTAGTTATTTAAATGAGATTTCTCTTTCTATCTCTTACTGTTGGACTTTGTTGGTAATCTTTGGGAATATTGATGATTTATGTGAGCTTACTTTGTATCCTGTAATTTTGCTAAAGGTGTTAATTATTTCAAGTAGGATTTTTTTGTGTGTATACTCTTTTTTTTTTTAACATTTATTAATAATCATTTTTAACATGGTTACATGTTTCATGCTCCTACTTTCCCCTTCACCCCCCGCACTCCCCCCACCCATGGCCGATGCACATTTCCACTGGTTTTGTCATGTGTCCTTGATCAAGACCAATTTCCCAATTGTTGGTGGTTGCATTGGTGTGGTAGTTTCGAGTCCACACCCTCAATCATGTCCGCCCCGACCCATGCGTTCAAGCAGTTGCTTTTCTTATATGTTTCCTCTCCTGCAGTCCTTCCTCTGAATGTGGGTAACATTCTTTACCATAAATCCCTCAGAATTGTCCTGGGTCATTGCATTGCTGCTGGTACAGAAGCCCATTACATTCAATTTTACCACAGTATATCAGTCTCTGTGTACAGTGTTCTTTTGGCTCTGCTCCTTTCGCTCTGCATCAGTTCCCGGAGGTCTCTCCAGTTCGCCTGGAACTCCTCCAGCTTATTATTCCTTTTAGCACAATAGTATTCCATCACCCGCATATACCACAGTTTGTTCAGCCATTCCCCAATTGAAGGACATACCCTCGTTTTCCAGTTTTTTGCCACCACAAAAAGCACAGCTATAAATATTTTTGTACATGTCTGTTTATCTATGATCTCTTTGGGGTACAAACCCAACAATGGTATGGCTGGGTCAAAGGGCAGGCATTCTTTTATAGCCCTTTGAGCATGATTCCAAATTGCCAGCCAGAATGGCTGGATCAGTTCACAACTCCACCAGCAATGCATTAATGTCCCAATTTTGCCACATCCCCTCCAACATTCATTACTCTCCCCTTCTTTCATTTTAGCCAATCTGCTAGGTGTGAGGTGATACCTCAGAGTTGTTTTGATTTGCATTTCTCTAATTATTAGAGAGTTAGAACACTTTCTCATGT
>NC_058135.1:34150207-34169082 GCF_016433145.1 Gracilinanus agilis | reverse complement strand
TTGTAGGACTTCAGGGCAATTTTGCTGAATAATTTCTTTGAGTATGGAGTCCATGTTTTTATTAATTTCTGCCTTTTCTGGAATACCAATGATTCTCAAGTTATCTCTTCTAGACCGGTTTTCTTGGTCTGTCACTCTCTCCTTGAGATATTTCATGTTTCCTTCTATTTTATCAGTCTTTTGACTTTGTTTTATTTGTTCTTGTTGTCTTGAGAGATCATTGGTTTCTAAATGTTCGATTCTAGCCTTTAAGGATTGGTTTTCCTTTTCAATCTGGTCATTTTTGGTCTTCAGTTGTCTTGTCTCACTTTCCAATTGCGAAATTCTGCCTTTTAAACTGTTATTTTCTTGCCAGATTTCTTCCATCTTCCTTAGCATTTCATTTTTAAACTCTTCCATAACTTGTGACCAGCTTTAATTTTTTTGGGGAGGTTTGGATTTTTGTTTTCCCTCCTCTGTTGTCTGGATTTTCTCTGTGTAGAAGTTGTCGAGTGTTCCAGAGTTTCTCTTGATGGTCTTTTTCTTCTGGACTTCCTTATTGCTGGCCATTGTTAGCCCCGCCCTTTTTCCGCTTTGTCTTTGCACTCTGGGTCTGCCTGGGCCTTGCAAGCTTGGGGGGGGGTGGGGGTGGGGGCTCCGGTCTCCTTGTCCTCGGGGTCAGGCCTCCTGGTAGTTCCCGGTCTGCCCCTCTGCCCGAGGCTCCTTCAGCAGTCTTTGGGGCTGCTTCCACAGCCAAGCTCAGGTCTGCACTGGGTCCTCACTGGAGGTCCAAGCCTGGGCTGGAGATCGTTATTCAAGCCTAGGGCACTGCCTTTGCCTGCGCTGCTGCTCTTAGGGCCCTGCTTTCACCCCCGCAGAAGGTAGTGAAAGTCTGTGGGCTGGAGATCTTTATTCGCACCTGAGGCGATGCCTTCAGTGCTTGGGAAAGGCCGAGTTTTAGGGGCCTTTGTCCCACCGGAGGCAGTGCCTTCACCCACGTGGGCGCTCAGGGAAAGTCCCAGCCACCTGGGGTCCCTCGTCTTGCAGCACACAGGTACGGGCTCAGGGGCTGCCAGTGATTATCTGGTTGCCCCAGTCCTGTTTACCCGCTTGTGCGGTGTGGGGGGTGGGGGAGGGGCTTCTTCCTCTCGTGTTTTAGTGAGAGCTGTTTCACCCCTTTAAAGTGTGGAAATGCCCCGATTCTGCGTACCTTCAATGCTGCGCCCTGTTGTGGGGTTCCTTCGTTCCTCTGGAATCGTTTTTATTTCCCCTTGAGGGGTCCTGTGTGGTTTGGTCAGGAGAGATCGAGCAGCTGCTCCTTACTCTGCCACCATCTTAACCGGAAGTCTCTGTGTGTATACTCTTAAGTATAGTATCATATCATCTGCAAAGATGATAATTTTGTTTCCTCATTGCCTATTCTAATTTTTTCCATTTCTTTTTCTTCTCTTATTTCTGTAGCTAGCATTTCTAATACAATATTGAATAATAGTGGTGGTAATGAACAACTTTGCTTCTTTCCTGATGTTATTGGGAAAGTTTCTAGCTTATTTCCCATTATGGATAATGCTTGTTGATGGTGTTAGATAGATAATACTGATCATTTTGAGGAAAATTCCATCTGTTTCTATGCTCTCTAATGCTTTAAATAGGAATGGGTGTTGTATTTTTTCAAAAGCCTCTTCTATATCTATTGAGATAATCATATTATTTCTGTTGGCTTTATTGGTCAATTATGCTAATAGTTTCCCTAATAATGAATTGGTCCTGCATTCCTGGCATAGATATGTTATAGAATAAATGGGAAATATGATATGTTAAGGAATAAATGGGGAATGTAGGAAGGGCTGCTGATCAATGAGGCTAATCACAGGGGCTAGGTACTTGAGGATACTGGGAGGAATAAGCTGGGTCCTTCAAGCAGGGAGGCTATTCTCTATGATATAAGAAGAATTGAGTCAGCCAGAGATGGGATGGGTCTGGCTGAATGGTTTCTTCAGCCTCCTGCTATTATTTCTAAGCTCCCGTGAGAGAGGAGTCAAGAGGGCCCTCCCTGCTGGTGAAAACTGAAACCTTACAGGAAGTGATGGCTGGCCACTTCCTGCCCAAGATGGATGCCTGGGTTTGCTCTCAAGATATAAAGAAAGTTATTCCCTTTCTTCTTCAGCCTTTGCCCTACCAGTGGGTACAATGATTCTCCAGAAACTTTTTGTATAAAATCAAAGGGATTTATTATTGCCAAGGGTAAGCTGAGGGGAAAGGGGATTAGGGTTTGGTAACTGCTGCTAAGGGTGAAGCTGGTACTGGGGGAGGAGTCACTGAAGAGGAGATCAGGCAGAGGGAGCCAGCTCCCTCAGCCAAAGGTAATTTCCCTGCCCTGCTGTAAAGGTTCAGCAGATTGTTAGATGAAGTGATGATTTGGTTTAGGTTATTCCTGCCTATCTATAAAGCTCATTCCCACAATTTCCACCCACCAAATCACCCTTCCTCCCAGGACCTAATGGGGAAATCCAGGGAATAGAAGGATATCAATGGAGAGGTCAAGGGAAATCAGGCAAAGCCCCAAAGCCCAAAAGCAAAAGGCCCTTCAGTTGGTACTCCAGGGATATTTATAGTCTCAGGCTCTAATGGTTTTCCCTGTGAGCCCAGGGTCAACATTCTATCCCTTTCCAACTGTCAGGGCTGCTACAGTTGGTTTGCTAAAGCAAGAGCTTTTGCTGCAAGCCTGCATTACAAATCCCACTTGGTCATATTGTATGATCTCTGCAATATATTGCTAGCATTTAATTTAACATTTTTTGCATTAATATACATTAAGGAAATTTGTCTATAGTTTTCTTTGTTTTTGTTCTTCCTGGTTTAGATATCAACACCATATTTGTGCCATAAAAGGAATTTGGTAGGGCTCTTTCTTTCACCTATTTTCCATATATATACATATATATATATATGTATACTTAGTTTATATATAAACTATAGTTTATAGTAATTAGTGTTTATATATTATAGTAGTTATAGTAATTAGTATTTACATAGCAGTTACTATAGCAATAGTAATTAATTTTTCTTTAAATGTTTGGTAGAATTCACTTGTGAAGTCATCCAATCCTGGGGATTTTTCTTAGCTTGTTCAATTTAATTAATACATTTATTGAGATGGTATTTAATTAAGTATTCTATTTTTATTTCTATTAACCTGGGAAATTTATATTTTTGTAAATATTCATCCTAGATCATTCACCTAGATCATCAGATTCATTGGCATATAATTTGACAAAATAGCTCCTAATAATTGCTTTAATTTTATCTTCATTAGTAATGAACTCATTCCTTTTTTTTATACTGGTCATTTGTTTTTCTTCTCTTTTTTAATTAAATTAACCAACAGTTTATCTATTTTATTAGATTTTTCGTAAACCCATCTCCTTGTCTTACCTATTAGTTCAATGGTTTTCTTACTTTCAATTTATTAATCTCATTTTTAAGATTTCTAATTTGGTGTTTGGCTATTAACAATTGTTCTTTTTCTAATTTTTTAGTTGCACGCCCAATTTATTGATTTGTTCTTTCTTTATTTCATTAGTATTTCATTATATTAGAAATATAAATTTCCCCTAAATACTGCTTTGGCTGCATCACATACATTTTGGCATGTTGTTTTACTTTTGTAATCCTCTTTAATGAAACTATTGATTATTTCTATTATTTGTTCTTTGATTAGATTAGTTTCTGATGTTTAATCCTTCTTTAAAGTAGCCCTTTTATTGAACATAATTTTATTGCATTATGATCTGTAAAGTATGTATTTAATATTTATGCATTTTGTTGTGAGGTTTTTATGCTCAAATACATGGTCAATTTCTGTGTGTGTTTCAGGTGCTCCTTTTCTATTTGACCAACTCTACTTTTTAAGAAGTTGTTTTCTTCATTGAATTTTTGCATATCTTTTACCAAGCTGTTGATTCTTTTTTCATGGTTCTCTTGCATCATTCTCATTTCTTTCCCCACATTTTCTTCTACGTCTCTTATCTAATTTTAAAAATCTTTTTGAGTTTCTTCAGGTGTTCTTTTTGGGTATAACATAGCTTCATATTTTCTTTTGAGACTTCTCATGCATCTGTTTTGGCATTGTGGCATCTTCTTAGTTTTTGTTTTGATTTTCCCTGTCACTATGGTAAATTTATATAGTGAGGTTTTCCCCTTGTCTTTTGCTGCTTTTACCCTACTGTTTTGTGATTTTTGCCTAAATGCTAAAGTTTGCCTCTGTTCCTGGAATGGAGGAGACATTATCTCAAGGTTCTTGTGTCAAGACCTTCTCTGGTTCATGGAAAGATAGTCTGGCTGCCTTGGGTATCTATGGTTCTGCTTTGTGAGCATGCAGTGTGTTGGGATGGCCTAAAAGGCTCATAGTTATCTTGCCTGGCCACTGCCTGCACTGGTTTGGCTACCTCCTTTTACCAGTTAGATATGTCTTTTCTGCCAATATTCTACATCATGTTGAACTGTTTTACCTTAGCTTTTGTCAGTTCTGCCACTCTAGAATTCATTTTGAGGCATTTTTTATAGTTGTTTAGAGATGAATTTGGGTGACCTCAGAATGTTCCTTCCTTATTCTACCACCTTGGCTCCCAGAAGTCCAATTGTGCTTATGTTAAAAAACAACTTGGATCTCTTCTGATTTGACTTCTATCAAGAATTTCAGTAAAAATATTGCTCAGTTGGGTGTGAAATTGACGACTGAATGAGGATTGTATAATAAGAGTTAAATTAATGTAACAGATGATCTAAGATAAAAAAAATGTGAGAGAAGCTAGTCTCAGAATTGACCCAAGTTTAAATTATGCCTTGGACACATGCCTTCACCCTGCAAAAGTAACAATATTTCAATCCCCCAGAAAATCCTCTAAGACTATAATTTGTAAACAATTTGTTAATCTGCAACAGTGGAAGGAGTTTTCTAGGCCAATGTTATCACAGATCTATTTTTTTTAAAATAAAAAAGATAAAAGAAATATATGTTTCATATCTTTGTCTATTCCACACTCCACCATGAAGTATTCCTCTCTAGGCGGACTGCTGACTTTCCAACCAAACTTTGTCTATAAAGTCCCAGAAAACTCTTGATTTAGAAGCATACTTTGACTCTCGACTTCACACATTGAAAAGTATTCTCTACCCTTTCAGATCCTCCCTCTGATTGACTGGTTCCTACCAGAAGCTCAGTTTTAAAGAGGACATTCAGGTGATTTTCAGACCAGCCATATCTTCATTCCTCTTCAGGCTACAGTCTTGACTCACATTTTTTCTACAATGTCATCATACCAGGTACCTTCATCTCCATCTCTCCATCTTCAGATTCTCTTTATGTATTGATGCTCTCCATTAGAATGTAAGTTTCATGAGGGTAGGGATTGTCTTTCTTTCTATTTGCATTTATATTTTCTGTGTCTGGCATATAGTAAGTGCTTAATAAATATTATTGACTTGGCTCACTGCTTTCATCACTGCAAAAAAGGGCAAAGAAGCCTGAAATAATTGAGAAATATTACATTTTTGTTCTTTTCTTGGATCTTTGGAGTCAAGGAATTCATCACCTAAAGACAAGATTTCTAATGTTGTGTCTTTCCATACATAGCTAGACTAGTCTTCTGATTGTAGACATAGTCTGTCACCTCATATTTTGTGAGCATGGTTTCCCAGAAGATTTTTTTATTCAATTTATTGGGATCAGGAATTTTTTTTATTTCCTAAAAGATTTTTAAAGATCTTGTTTTCTACTGATAAATCAGGCTTAAAAAAGGTCATCATGATTTAATGGATAAAGAGTTGGCTTTAGAATCAGGAAGACTTGAGCTTAAGTCCCACCTCTGAGACTGCTGCATGACTCTGAATATGCCAAGTATAGCAATACTCTCAGTTCAGTTCCTGCAGCCATCATTCCAGGAAGTTGCAACTCCCTCCCAACCTCCAAGAAGCTGTAGTCTGACAATTACTTCTGCAGGTATTGCAACCATAACTACAGAAGACATTTATAAGAGTTCTTGCCACCAAAATCTTTGGCATTTTCAAACGGTTCAACACAAGAAACTGATATTTTTTTTAACTGATACAATTTTGAAAGTATGCAATCACATAAGAAGAAGGTGCCCATGTGTGAGATGCCAGGGAACCTGCTTCTAAAAAGTATTCTAAGCTCCCCTGCCATCGGAATGGGAATAGTTTCTTTTCTTTGGCTAGAGTTGGAACTAGCTACATCTTTAAAACAGGCTGAATAGTTGGAAATTGAAGGGATGCCAATCAATGGGGAACAGCAGAGTAAGTTGTGATATATGATTGTAATGGTATGCAAAGAGTTAGATGAACTGATACAGGATGAAGTACAGGAGAACCTTGTACCCAGTAACAGCAATATTATAAGGATTTAGCACTTTTGATCAAGACATCATTCCAAGACAATCCCAAAGGACCCATGATAAAAAACACTATCCAAACTCTAGGGAGAAATGATAAATTCTGAGTGCAGACTAAAGGATACTTTTAAAATTTCTGACTTTTTGTGAGTTTTCTCTTGCAACACGGCTAACATGAAAATATCTTTCATGACTTCAAATATTTGTCAATTTTGATAATTGGCCAAAAAGATATAAACAAATAATTTTTGGATGAAGAACTATTGCTTGCCTTCTCAAATAGGTGAGGGAAGGAGAAAATTTGGAACTCAAATTTTTAAAAAACAAATGTCAAAAATGTTTTTACATTTAATTGGGAAGTGTTTTAAAAAATAAATAAAGTATATATTTAAAAAAACCTAAAAATCTGGAACAGTCTTTATCCAGTTGTGTCCAGGAGTAAAGGTTGGTCACCTATAGCATGGGCACCATGTACTAAATAAGTTGGGTATGCGGGGAAGGACCCCTTTTCTCATTCCCCTTATATCCTGTCATTTCAAGAAAGATGGGCTTGGGGCTTTGGTATTTTTTATTTGTCCTTTTCCATTCTAGGCACAGGAACTTGAAGCATGGAAAACTTGGAGCCAGGATTCCAAGCTAACCAACAAAATCCCCTTAGAAGTCAGGGTGCTGGGACATTAGCCCCCTGAGCCTTGGAAACTGGTAAGATTATGATACAAAGGAACTAAGTTAAGCTGTGAACCTAATTCTCCTCCTGTCCCCAGAGACTGAGGGGCTTTAGAGACAAATATAACCTTAGATGCATAGAGTTTGTATGGTTATTTTCATTATTTGCTTAAAGATCTCCCTTCATCTACTGCCTTCCCTCTCCTGATTATTGTCAATTTATTCTCTCCATAGCTGGTTTGTATTCAGTTGTTTCCATGCTATCTGCTCCATTATACTGTGAGCTCCTTAAGAGAACGGACTATCTTTTGCCTTTCTCTGTATCTCCAGGGCTTAGCACAGTGCCTAGCATAGTAAGGCATAGTAGTAACGTTTACTGATTGACTAAATATTCCTTTGTAAAAGTTAACCTGGTTAAATGGAACTAGGGTGCTTGGGACTCCTAAAATTGAGGGAACAGTTTTAGTGAGGGTTGAAGCCCATGGAAGAAATTAGGCATCTTCCAGCCTCACTTAAAGATGCCAGAAAAATCCCAGGGGCTGGATTAGTTAGTTGGGGACTAGAGTAATCACTATTACAATTTTATCCGTGGAAATGACATTAAAAAGATACATTACCATCAGCTTCACCATTGCATCCTAAAGACCGTAGGACCTTTCCATCCAAGTGGCAATTGAAACTTTCCATATGTATTGCCTTCCCCCTTAGAATGCGAACTCCTTAAGAACGGGGACTATCTTTTATCATTTTTGTGCACAGTGTTTTGCATATAATAATAACAACGTAATTTTTTCCCCAATCATTCCTTCATTCTATTATAACACACACACACACACACACACACACACACACGTAACCTGTCAGTTCTAGGCAACTAAGATGACAATGAATTATATTTTTTTAAATAATAAAACTCAAATAGGAGGTTTTTATATTAACTTCATCAAATAAGCCTATCATTTTTCTCAAACTTCCATCAGTAAAACAGGGAAGGCTTTATGCATAAATCCCTCAACATTATTAGGGAAGTACATTCAAGCAGGCAAAGTTTCTTTATTGGAAGTACTGCTAGATACAACTTCTCCCACCTAACCAAGGGCCTTAATCTTGATTTCCTAAGTGTTAGTGTCTAAAGGTATTTGAGCTGAAATGTAGACCTTGGGTGCTAGGATCAATGAAGAAAGGCTTCACATTTTTGTCTGGTATTTAGAACATCTCATCCCCACCCCCACAGAAACTAAAGGAAGTCAAATGGGATCATATGATGTTACAGAGAAATGGGGAAAGATGTTTTCCCTGATAAGTGGTAGACCAAAGCTGACTGCTTCCCTCAGATTTCAGAACCACAGATATCGCCTGGTCTTGTTCCTTAATGGTTTACATTTGTCCCCTTAGGTTGGTTACTTTTGCAGTGTGGGTGGTTGGAAGGGGGATGGGAAGGAAAATCTAATGGCAGTGCTGTTGAAAATGTGGCCTCACTCATTTTAATGAGCTTCTTTCTTTCATCCATATTTTTTATAATGTTCATGGAGTGCTTGTCAGTTTTAAACTGTAAAATATATTTGTGTGCTTGTAAAATACTATAGGTCTTCTGTTTCTTAGAGGATTTCTCCAACCACTCAAAGCACTTTATTTTAAACTGCTCACAAATGACACTAACTTATCTCCTTGGCATCCCTGGGCATAATATAATACTTTATAGTATTATACAAATGAAGACACAAAAATGACACAGCTCTAGAGTTTGGACGAATCCACAGGGACCATCAAATTTTATAAAGAAATTGGCGAGTAGGTCCCTTGTTGAGGTCCCACAGTTAAAAAGCATCAGAGATAAGACTTGAACTCAGGTCCTCTGACTTCAGAACCAGAGCCAAATTCCTACATGATCCTATATACCCCTTTAATAATTGATTTTTTTAACCCTTCCCTTCTCTCTTAATATCAGATTTGAACCCAGGTCCTCCTGACTTCCCCAGTAATTGATTTTTACTAAAGATGTGCTACAAAGCTCTGGTGTTATGGTCATCCATTTGACTCACTTTTGATTAGATGTCTTAGTTTATAAACATTTATTAAGTGCTTGCTCTATGCCAGGCACCAGGCTAAGTGTTGAGGATATAAAAGAAGGGCAAAGGACAGCCCTAACCCTCAATAAGCTATGTCTTCAAACTGTTGAAGTCATTTTTCACATCAGTGTATTTTTGGTTTTATTTTGGGGTTTTGGTTATGTATGACTTTGCTTTTACAACAATGACCAATATGGAAGTGTTTTGCATGACAACAAAAAATAAAAAAAAGAAGTTAGAGAAAATATTGAAGAATTATGATTTTGAGCATAATGAACCTCAGCAAGTAAACCATGTTTATAAGTATCATGTTTAAATATCAACCCCAAACCCATTTCTTTACTCTGGCCATGTACATTGGCATAGATCCTAGGGTGAAAAAAAACTGGGCCAAGAGCCTAGAAGGAGAATTTAACAAGCATTATTTCTCTTTCTGTATCCATTTTTGTTGGGATTTGTTATTGTGGGAAAACTTGAGACTGTCTATTAAGTGTATATTTGTGTTCTTTATGTGACATGAAATAGGAAGGATACCAAAGGGGATGAATGTTTGCAGAAAAGAAAGCATGTGTACCAGAAAGGAAGCTGCTATAAACTTTTGCACACTCATGAAAATCTTTTATGTCAACATAATTGTATGCTGATGTCACTTCTCAGGCAATCACTACACCATGCTTTCTGTTCTGGGACCATCATCTATCTCCTCTTTCACTAGAAACTTGGACTCTGTCCTTGGATCCCCTGTCTCTGATAGATGAGTTTTCACCTTCTCTTGCTTCTGTCCAGATCTCTGTGACTTCCCAATCATAACACCTCAACTCTGTACTCCAACCCCTCCTAACACCTCTTTGTGTTGTCCCCCACTCTTGGGATGTAAGATTCTTGTGGAAAGAAACTAGTTTGTCTTTGTGTATTTGTATCCTCAGCACTTAGCAGAGTTCCTGGCATAGAGTAAGAGTTTAATAAATGCTTTTTTTTCAATCTGATGTTGAAAAGATGGGTGAGATAATGTCTATAGAGTTCTTGGAGTGCCTTAAAACAATTATGTTGTGTAAGTCTAAAGTATTCTTACTCAAGTCTATTCCTTTGAATAATAGTGGCATGTAAGCCACTCAGTGATAGAGAGCTCAGAACACACAACCACATCATTCTCCCAGAACAATCCATTGCTGACATTTGTGATTCAGGTCATTGCATCATTCAATTTAAGCACTTGTTGGCATTGTGAGAGACAGATATCTTCTATTTTTCCAACTCTCTTTCTACCTTACTCATTTTATACTTACTCCTCACCTTCATCAGCATCTTATTCTTAGATTCCTCTCTATTTCCCTTGTCTAAAATCTAAGTGGCCTTTTCCATTTCTCCCCTTTTAACATCTATGCCCCTCAACTAAGATTAAAATAATAGGAATATTATAGTTGTAACAATCATTATAACCCTCCCCAAACTCAATCTGTCATTCTTATAGCAGTGGGGATGTAATAAAATGCCAGTCGGGGTGATGTACAGTGCAAAGTCCATACCTTGTAATCCCCCATGTGAAGACCTGGAAAGAATCCCAAACATTGGCTAATGATTTCTAATGACATAGCTGAATGGATTAGCCTTCTGGTCAATATGATTGATTCACCTAATTGATCCAAGAAGTCAATGGAGCTGCATGAAGTTGCAAGCTCTGTCTACTTGAAACCATCATGATGAAAAGTTTGACATGGAGAGAGTAGCACTCCTTGGTTTCTGGTACCACAAGAAAGAAAGATAGATTGGAATAAATCAGAAACACCAAGAATGAACCTGCTAGAGATATTTCAGTGTAGATGGTGCTGGTGACAAAAGTGGGAAAACTATAAGTGCCCATGAAATGGACTAAAGCTATGAATCCTTTTTTTTTATGTGATAGTATTACACATGGGAGGCAGCAAGGGGGCACAATAGAATACTAAACCTGAAATCAGAAAGATGTGAGTTCAAATCCAAACAAAGATGCAAACAAGCTGTGCAACCCTGAGCAAGTACTTAACCTCTAGCTGCCTTATTTTCATAATCTGTAAAATGGAATAATAATCTCACTTATTCTCCAGAATTCTTTGAAGATAAACTGATAAAATATTTGTAAAGGATTTTGCAGACCTTAAAGTGCCATGTAAATCCTAGATTATTATTATTATTACACATTACATTCCCTCATCCCCTGCTGTACATATCCACTTAGATGATCCATAGGCATCACAAATTCAGCTTGGCTTATAATTGCAACTCAGTAGCCTCTCCCTTAATATTCACTCCTCTTCTTTCCTTCCCTGTTTCCACTAAGAGTGTCAATTTTCATCTTAAATATTATAAAACCATCTGAAGTAGAAGCAGGCCGATTGTGTACTTTATTTTTTTTCCCAAGGACTGTTTGGTGAAAAGACCCTGTAAAAACTGTTATGATGATAATAATATTTGGAGAAGCAGATAAATGTGTCTGGGCCAATAGACCTTCAAGTCACAACCACTGATTGACAGGCTTTCAGTGAGGAAAGGAGTGGGTTAAACACTCCTGGACCTCAAACCCCTCCCCCCTAAACAGTTGCTGTATTTCAGTTGGAAGATGGAGACTGGATAAGAGTCTTCTGGTAAGTTTCTGTTATGGCTGAAACCCCAATGATGTTCCCTTTCTTTAATTTATATTCCTCACAGGTCTGATAGAGGAATAAGTAGAAGCTAGCTATCTAACTGATGAGGGCAGAGACAAATGATCTTCTTAAAACTGGCAACAGACAGGATTCAAACTAGATGAACAGATTTGAGTTGTGAGTATTCCCCCAAATAATTTCCAGGCACAGATTTGAAGGTAAAAGTTATATTATGAAGTAAAAAGGAAAACTAAAGGAGTTAATGAAGGTTATAGGATCAGGAAAGGTGACCCTGAGCTATTAGGTTAAAGCTGCCCTTCCCCCGACAGGAGGGGGTGAAGGGCACTTAACTAAAACTGACTCTCTTGCTATTAATGAATATTTTACTCTCTAATCACTAAATATTTGTTGTATTGAAGTTGATAAAGATCAACCCTATTAACAGGCTAATCCTTGTGTAGAAACCACACTGGCTTATGCCACAATGGCCACCTCAGATGAACCCCAAGTCTGGAGTAGTAAGCAGTGTGTCTGCTCACTTCAACCTCCAGAAAGCAACTGCCTCAACCCTTCTCAACTGCCCCCTCACCCAAAGTCCTCCGGGGGGGTCCCCTGGAATTCTGGGTGAGGCTGTCCCTGTATTTTGCAGGGATTCCATGCTTTCCATCTCTACATAACAGATCCAATGGAAAAAGATCATTGTATCTGAGTTAAATGGCTTGAGTTTAAATCCTGGCTTGGCCATTTACTAGCAATTTACATTTTTCTATCTTTCTCAGGAATGGAATATGATATGGGGTTCA
The DNA here is from genome assembly GCF_016433145.1 of Gracilinanus agilis. NCBI lineage: Eukaryota > Metazoa > Chordata > Mammalia > Didelphimorphia > Didelphidae > Gracilinanus > Gracilinanus agilis. The sequence goes on along the minus strand of NC_058135.1, from coordinate 34,156,534 downwards.
GTGATCTTGGGCAACTCATTTAATCTCTCTGGACCTCAATTTCCTTATCTATAACAAGGAGGAGTTGGACTAGATAACTTCAAACTCTAAGTCTATGAGCATATAAACTTTTCCCCCCTTTTCTCTTGATACCAGTGACTCTCCCCCAATATACTAAGGGTTGATGACCTAAACTTCTGGTTTCATTGAAAAGACTTAGCCTCTCTGATATGAATTTCAACTCTCCATCTCCATTCATCAGACCTTGACCTCATCATTTTCTTGCTCCTCCTTTTTCTCTAATTACAGAGGAATTAGTAAGAATATTGACTATTCACTTAGCAGGTCACTTGTATGCATTATCTCATTCCCTCCTGCCTTCTCAGAGCCCTTGCTCTAAGAAATGATCCTTTTTTATTTTTTATCTCCTTAAAAAGATTCCCAGATCAGGTAGGTGATAAAGTAGAGATATATAGGTCTGAAGTTAGGAAGATTCATCTTCCTGAGTTCAAATCTGGTCTCAGACTCTTAGTAGCTTAAGGACATTGGACAAGCCACAAACCTCAGTTTCCTAATCTGTAAATTGAGCTGGGGAAGAAAATGGCACTCTACTCCAATGTCTTAGCCAAGAAAACTTCAAATGGGGTCATGAAGAGTTGGATGTGACTGAAAATGAAAAAACAACACCAACATTCTCAGATTTCTCCACAGAAACAGAAATGAGCAACAACTAATGATGGCATTCTCAAATAGTCATAATATATTGTACACATATACTTTTGAGTTTTCAGGAATATTTGGATTTATTTATTTTATAAATTACATGTGATAACAATTTTCCACATAAGTTTTCTAAAGTTATATGATCCATATTGTCTCTGTCCCTTCTCCCCTCCTTCCTGGAGCTGGCAAGCAATTCAACCAGGGTTATACATATATTATCACACAAACATGTTTCTATATTATGAATTTGTATAAGTGAATAATCTTTTAAAACTGAAACCTCAAAACATATACCCAAATAAACAAGTGATAAATCATATGCTTCCTTCCACATTCTGACCCCAACAGTTCTTTCTCTGGAGGTGGATAGCATTCTTTGTCATAAGTTCCTCAGAGTTGTCCTGGATCATTGTAGTATTGATAATAGCCAAACCTATCACAATTAATCATTCCATAATACTGCTGTCACTGTGTACAATGTTTTCCTGGTTCTGCTTATTTCACTTTGCATCAATCCATGTAGACCTTCAGGAACAATGTTTGGAAGCTCAAAATAAGAGACTGAGGTACTGCTTTCTTATCATAGTGGTGGCAAGAAGTTGGAGTCAGAATTTCTTTCCTATCTCAGTAATCAAGAAATAAAGGGGTTCCGGGTTAAGATGGCGGCAGAGTAAAAAGCAGCTCTTAACCTCTCCTGACCAAAACATACAGGACTTCTCAAGGGGACATAAAAACAAACCCAGTTGAACGAAGGGACCCCACAACAGGGTGCAGCATGGAAGGTATGTGGAATCGGGACATTTCCATGCTATAAAGGGGTGAAACAGCTCTCACTAAATCACGGGCTGAGCAACCCCACCCCCCCCACACACACACCACCTACAGCGCCGAAGCCAGGTCAAAAGAAATAGAGCAAGTTTGGGGCACCCATCGAGTCATTGGCAGCTCCAGGGCCTGTTCCTGAGAGCAGCAAGACTTAGGACCCCAAAAGGCTAAAGAACACGCACGGATGCTGAGTGCGGACACAGAGTGCAGGCATGGATGGAGACGCGGGCGGAGGTGGACACAGGCGGGAGCGAAGACTCTGAAACCCTGAGTGGGGAAGCAGTGCAGACAGGTATACTACTGTGGAAGCAGCGCCCTGAGACTTGTAAAGGAACCTCCTGCAGAGGATCAAGCAAGAGGGTCCACCAGGGGGCTTGACTTTGGAAAAACCAGACCTCAGACCTCAGGAGCCAAAAGACCGCAGAAAGACCCTGAGCGCGAGGATAAAGCTGAGGAGGGGCTGGTATAACAATGGCTACCCGGAATCAGGAAGTCCAGAAGAGAGAGAGAAAGATTAACAACAAGAAGAAGAAATCTTTAACACTCGACAACTTTTACACAGAGAAAATCCAGACAATCGAGCAATCAGAAGAGGAGAAAAAACAAGCAATCACATCCAAACCCCCCCAAGATAGTGAAAACTGGTCACAAGCTCTTGAAATGTTCAAAACTGAGATGACGAGAAAGTTGGAAAAGATTTGGTCAGAGAAATGGGAAGTAGCTCAAAAGGAAATCAGGCAAGAAAATAACAGTTTAAAAGGCAGAATTTCACAATTGGAAAGTGAGGCAAGTCAACTGAAGACCAGAAATGACCAGATTGAAAAGGAAAACCAAAAGATTATAGCTGAAAACCAAAAGATTATAGCCGAAAACCAGTCCTTAAAGGCTAGAATCAAACAATTAGAAGCTAATGATCTCTCAAGACAACAAGAACAAATAAAACAAAGCCAAAAGACTGAAAAAATAGAAGGAAACATGAAATATCTCAATGAGAAAGTGACAGATCAAGAAAACCAGTCTAGAAGAGACAATTTGAGAATCATTGGTCTCCCTGAAAAAGGAGAAATTAATAGAAATTTGGACTCCATACTAAAAGAAATTATACAGCAAAACTGCCCTGAAGTTCTACAACAAGAGGGCAATATAGACATTGAAAGTATCCATAGATCACCCTCTACACTAGACCCAGAAAGGACAACCCCCAGGAATATAACAGCCAAATTCAAGAGCTTCCAAGTAAAAGAAAAAATCTTACAAGAAGCCAGAAAGAGACAATTCAAATATCAAGGAGCACCAATCAGGATCACACAGGATCTGGCAGCCTCCACACTAAAAGACTGCAAAGCTTGGAATATGATATTCAGAAAGGCAAGAGAGCTGGGCCTGCAACCACGGATCAACTACCCATCAAAATTGACTATATACATCCAGAGGAAAGTATGGGCATTCAACAAAATTGAAGATTTCCAAGTATTTGCACAGAAAAGACCAGGGCTAAATGGAAAGTTTGATATCCAACCGCAAAAATCAAGAGAAACATGAAAAGGTAAATAAGAAACAGAGGGGAAAGAAAGAAAATTCATAATTTTTAAAATTTGCCTTTTTAAGGGCCTCAGTAAGATCTAATTATCTGTATTCCTATGTGGAGAAATACTATGTATAATTCTCTGTAGGGAACTCTATTCACTATTAAGTATTCACTATTATAGTGGTCCAAAGAATGATTTATGGGGAGAGGGTGGAGTGCTGAATGGTCTAAGATGATATGGGGGCTGGGAAAGAGGAGGGTGAATGGAGGGGGACACCAGGAGAAACTTGAGAGAATAAGAAAAATAGGATATTCTATTATACACAAAGAGGGCATGGGATGGGGAGGGGACAAATACTATTATAAGAAGGAGAGGAAGAGAGCATTTAGAGGTAATTTTTAAACCTTACTCTCAGTGTAATCAACTCAGAGAGGGAAGAGAAGCTATACTATTAGGATATAAAACTCTATCTAACCCTACTGAGAAAGTCAGAAGGGATAAACCAAGAGGAGCAGGGAAGTGGGGAGGTCAAAAAAGGGAGGGGAGAAGAAGGGGGAGAGAATTTATTAGGCCTTCAAAAATAAAAAGAGAGGAATAACAAGGGAGTGGGTAGAAAGGGAAGTCAATCAAGGGAGGGGATGAGGTATACCAGCTTAATAGCAAACCACTGGTTTAAAAGGAAATAGTTTAAGAAGAAGGGGTAGGAATAGGGGAGAATACAAAAATGTCAGTGAATGCACAGCTGATAATTATAACTCTGAATGTGAATGGGATGAACTCTTACATAAAACAGAAGCAAATAGCAGAGTGGATTAGAAACCAAAATCCCACCATATGTTGTCTACAAGAAACACATATGAGGCAGGTGGACATACACAAGTTTAAGGTTCAGGGCTTGAACAAAATCTTTTGGGTGTCAAATGAGAAAAAGAAGGCAGGAGTGGCTATTGTGATCTCTGACAAAGCCAAAGTAAAAATAGATATGATTAAAAAAGACAGGGAAGGTCATTATATCATGATTAAAGGCAGTATAAACAATGAGGAAATAACACTGCTCAATATGTATGCACCAAGTGGTATAGCATCCAAATTCATAAAGGAGAAACTGGCAGAGCTCAAGAAGGAAATAGATAGTAAAACCATAATAGTGGGAGATCTAAATATTCCTCTGTCAGATCTAGATAAATCAAACCGAAAAATAAATAAGAAAGAGGTAAGAGAAGTGAATGAAGTCCTAGAAAAATTAGATTTAATTGATATGTGGAGAAAAATAAATAAGGACAAAAAGGAATACACCTTCTTTTCAGCTGCACATGGTACATTTACAAAGATTGACCATGTAATAGGGCATAGAATCATTGCAAACAATGAGCAGAAATAATAAATGCAAAAGAGCAGAAATAATAAATGTAACCTTCTCAGACCATAATGCAATAAAAACAATAATTAGTAAGGGCACCTGGACAGGCAAATCAAAAACTAATAGGAAATTAAATAATATGATTCTCCAAAACCAATTTGTCAAAGAAGAAATCATAGAAACAATCAACAATTTTATTGAAGAGTATGACAATGATGAGACAACCTACCAAACTCTGTGGGATACAGCCAAGGCAGTACTCAGGGGGAAATTTATATCCTTAAATGCATATATTAACAAATTAAGGAGGGCAGAGCTTAATGAATTGGGCATGCAACTCAAAAAATTAGAAAGCGAGCAAATTAAAAATCCCCAGATGGAAACTAAATTAGAAATACTAAAAATCAAGGGAGAAATAAATAAAATCGAAAGTAAAAGAACTATTGAATTAATAAATAAGACTAGAAGCTGGTACTTTGAAAAAACAGATAAAATAGACAAAGTACTGGTCAATCTAATAAAAAAAAGGAAAGAAGAAAACCAAATTGACAGCATCAAAGATGAAGAGGGAGACCTCATCTCTAATGAAGGGGAAATTAAGGCAATCATTAAAAACTATTTTGCCCAATTATATGGCAATAAATATAACAATTTAGGAGATATGGATGAATATTTACAAAAATATTAACTGCCTAGATTAACAGCAGAAGAAATAGAATACCTAAATAATCCCATATCAGAAAAAGAAATTGAACAAACCATCAAAGAACTCCCTAAGAAAAAATTGCCAGGGCCTGATGGATTCACAAGTGAATTCTATCAGACATTCAAAGAGCAACTAATCCCAATACTATACAAATTATTTGATATGATAAGCAAAAAAGGAGTCCTACCAAATTCCTTTTATGACACAACTATGGTACTGATTCCAAAGCCAGGGAGATCAAAAACAGAGAAAGAAAACTACAGACCAATCTCCCTAATGAACATAGATGCAAAAATCTTAAATAGTATTATGATAAAAAATGATAAAGGTTGAAATAATAATATAAATTAGTATTTTATTTAAAGCCATGCTGATAGATAAAGTCATTAGACCACGCGCTTGTAAGAATTCAAAACTGCCACCCCAGCCATTATTGTTACCTCCATGCGCTCCGTAGCTAAAAAGAGAGTTCCTCCTCACCCCGGAGATTTAAACTGTTCTCTGCGTGGAGACGTAGGTGTCCCCACGCCCAAAGAACCGGAACCGGAAACCCATTGGACCACGGGAAATGTAGTTTGATAATTTCCATGTGTCCATAGAAAATACATATATATATACTTAAAGATGGCATCTCCCAAATTTCACTTTTACAATAGAATACTAGCAAAGAGACTCCAGCATGTAATTAAGAAGATCATCCACCATGATCAGGTGGGATTTATACCAGGAATGCAAGGATGGTTCAACATTAGGAAAACCATCCACATAATTGACCATATCAACAGTCTAACAAACAAAAATCACATGATTATCTCAATAGATGCTGAAAAAGCCTTTGACAAAATACAGCATCCATCCCTATTGAAAACACTGAAAAGTATAGGAATAGAAGGACCTTTCCTAAAAATAACAAACAGTATAAACCTAAAACCATCAACAATCATTATATGCAATGGGGATAAATTAGAAGCCTTCCCAATAAGATCAGGTGTGAAACAAGGATGCCCATTATCTCCTCTATTATTCAACATAGTACTAGAAACACTAGCAGTAGCAATTAGAGAAGAAAAAGAAATTGAAGGTATCAAAATAGGCAAAGAGGAGAATAAGCTATCACTCTTTGCAGATGATATGATGGTATACTTAAAAAATCCTAGAGAGAGGGCAGCTGGGTAGCTCAGTGGAGTGAGAGTCAGGCCTAGAGT
>NC_058135.1:34118439-34149810 GCF_016433145.1 Gracilinanus agilis | reverse complement strand
TGCCTAGATTAACAGCAGAAGAAATAGAATACCTAAATAATCCCATATCAGAAAAAGAAATTGAACAAACCATCAAAGAACTCCCTAAGAAAAAATTGCCAGGGCCTGATGGATTCACAAGTGAATTCTATCAGACATTCAAAGAGCAACTAATCCCAATACTATACAAATTATTTGATATGATAAGCAAAAAAGGAGTCCTACCAAATTCCTTTTATGACACAACTATGGTACTGATTCCAAAGCCAGGGAGATCAAAAACAGAGAAAGAAAACTACAGACCAATCTCCCTAATGAACATAGATGCAAAAATCTTAAATAGTATTATGATAAAAAATGATAAAGGTTGAAATAATAATATAAATTAGTATTTTATTTAAAGCCATGCTGATAGATAAAGTCATTAGACCACGCGCTTGTAAGAATTCAAAACTGCCACCCCAGCCATTATTGTTACCTCCATGCGCTCCGTAGCTAAAAAGAGAGTTCCTCCTCACCCCGGAGATTTAAACTGTTCTCTGCGTGGAGACGTAGGTGTCCCCACGCCCAAAGAACCGGAACCGGAAACCCATTGGACCACGGGAAATGTAGTTTGATAATTTCCATGTGTCCATAGAAAATACATATATATATACTTAAAGATGGCATCTCCCAAATTTCACTTTTACAATAGAATACTAGCAAAGAGACTCCAGCATGTAATTAAGAAGATCATCCACCATGATCAGGTGGGATTTATACCAGGAATGCAAGGATGGTTCAACATTAGGAAAACCATCCACATAATTGACCATATCAACAGTCTAACAAACAAAAATCACATGATTATCTCAATAGATGCTGAAAAAGCCTTTGACAAAATACAGCATCCATCCCTATTGAAAACACTGAAAAGTATAGGAATAGAAGGACCTTTCCTAAAAATAACAAACAGTATAAACCTAAAACCATCAACAATCATTATATGCAATGGGGATAAATTAGAAGCCTTCCCAATAAGATCAGGTGTGAAACAAGGATGCCCATTATCTCCTCTATTATTCAACATAGTACTAGAAACACTAGCAGTAGCAATTAGAGAAGAAAAAGAAATTGAAGGTATCAAAATAGGCAAAGAGGAGAATAAGCTATCACTCTTTGCAGATGATATGATGGTATACTTAAAAAATCCTAGAGAGAGGGCAGCTGGGTAGCTCAGTGGAGTGAGAGTCAGGCCTAGAGACAGGAGGTCCTAGGTTCAAACCCGGCCTCAGCCACTTCCCAGCTGTGTGACCTTGGGCAAGTCACTTGACCCCCATTGCCCACCCTTACCACTCTTCCACCTATGAGACAATACACCGAAAGTTAAGTGTTAAAAAAAAAAATCCTAGAGAATCAACTAAGAAGCTTGTAGTAATAATCAAAAACCTTAGCAAAGTTGCAGGATACAAAATAAATGCACATAAATCATCAGCATTTCTATACATTTCCAACACATTAGAGCAGCAAGAAGTAGAAAGAGAAACACCATTTAAAATTACCCTAGACAACATAAAATACTTAGGAATCTATCTACCAAAACAAACACAGCAATTATACAAAAACAACTACAAAACACTTTCCAAACAAATAAAACTGGATCTAAACAATTGGAAAGCCATTGGTTGCTCATGTGTAGGACGAGCTAACATAATAAAAATGACCATTCTACCCAAATTAATTTACCTATTTAGCACCATACCTATCAAACTACCAAAAAACTTCTTTACTGAATTAGAAAAAACTATAACAAATTTCATTTGGAATAACAAAAGATCAAGAATATCAAGGGAAATAATGAAAAAAAAATGTAAAGGAAGGGGGCCTAGCAGTACCAGATATTAAACTAAACTATAAAGCAACAGTCATCAAAACAATATGGTACTGGCTAAGAGACAGAGGGGAGGATCAGCGGAATAGACTTGGGGTAAATGACATCAGCAAGACAGTGTATGATAAACCCAAAGAGCCCAACTTTTGGGACATGAATCCACTATTTGATCAAAACTGCTGGGAAATTTGGAAAACAATATGGGAGAGATTAGGGTTAGATCAACATCTCATACCCTACACCAAGATAAATTCAGAATGGGTGAATGACTTGAATATAAAGAGGGAAACTATAAATAAGTTAAGTGAACACAGAATAGTATACTTATCAGATCTCTTGGAAAGGAAAAAATTTAAAACCAAGCAAGAGTTAGAGAAAATTACAAAATGTAAATTAAATGGTTTTGATTATATTCAACTAAAAAGCTTTTGTACAAACAAAAACAATGTAGTCAAAATCAGAAGGGAAACAACAAATTGGGAAAAAATCTTTATAATGAAAAATTCTGACAGGGGTCTAATTACTCAAATATACAAGGAGTTAAATCAATTGTATAAAAAATCAAGCCATTCCCCAATTGGTAAATGGGCAAGAGATATGAATAGGCAATTTTCAGGTAAAGAAATCAAAAGTATCAATAAGCAGATGAGGAAGTGTTCTAGATCTCTAATAATTAGAGAAATGCAAATCAAAACAACTCTGAGGTATCACCTCACACCTAGCAGATTAGCTAAAATGAAAGAAGGGGAGAGTAATGAATGTTGGAGAGGATGTGGCAAAATTGGGACATTAATGCATTGCTGGTGGAGCTGTGAACTGATCCAGTCATTCTGGCTGGCAATTTGGAATCATGCTCAAAGGGCTATAAAAGAATGCCTGCCCTTTGATCCAGCCATACCATTGCTGGGTTTGTACCCCGAAGAGATCATAGATAAACAGACTTCTACGGAAATATTTATAGCTGTGCTTTTTGTGGTGGCAAAAAACTGAAAAGGAGAGTATGCCCTTCAATTGGGGAATGGCTGAGCAAATTGTGGTATATGCTTGTGATGGAATATTATTGTGCTAAAAGGAATAACAAACTGGAGAAGTTCCAGGTGAACTGGAAAGACCTCCAGGAACTGATGCAGAGTGAAAGGAGCAGAGCCAGAAGAACATTGTACACAGAGACTGATATACTATGGTAAAATCGAATGTAATGGACCTCTGTACCAGCAGCAATGCAATGACACTGGACAATTCTGAGGGATTTATGGTAAAGAACGCTACCCACATTCGGAGGAAGGACTGCAGGAGAGGAAACATATAAGAAAAACAGCTGCTTGAACATATGGGTTGAGGTGGACGTGATTGAGGATGTGGACTTGAAACTACCACACCAATGCAACTACCAACAATTTGGAAACAGGTCTTGATCAAGGACACATGTTAAAACCAGTGGAAATGCGCATCGGCCATGTTTGGGGAGAATGCGGGGGGTAAAGGGGAACGTAGGAGCATGAATCATGTAACCATGTTAAAAATGAATATTAATAAATGTTTAAAATTAAAAAAAAAAGAAATAAAGGGGCTTTTGAGGCTTATATTAGAGGGCAAGGTAGTACCAGCTGAATCTTCTTAGCAGGGAGACTATAACTTCAGTATAGGTTGATTTGGGTAAGCCAGGGTTGTGTGAGCCTGGGCTGAGATGTTTCCAGTAAGTCTCCCTGTTGTCTCTAAGCTCCCTTAAGGTGAAGAGTGAGGAGCCCCTCCCTCCTAGTAAGAAACTGAAACCAAGAGGAGAGCAAGATGGATGTCTGGTCTAGGCCCTCAGGAAACTAGTGATAATTTATCTTCCTTCTTCCCAGTCCTTGGCCCTAATTGGTGATATAAAGGAAACACTGAAGCTCTCTGAGTAAGGCCAAGGGGTTTGTTAAATGCAAAGGTAAGCTGAGGGAAGAGGGTTAAGGTCTGGGAAACTGTTGCTAAGGGCGAAGGCCAGTGCTGGCAGAGGGTCTCAGAAGGTAGGGTCAGGCTGAGGGAACCAGCCCCTCAGTTAGGGGCTAATTCCACTGCCCTGATATAGAGTGGTCTAGCAGGTTAACAAATGAGGAAAATGGTTTGGTTTAGGGGTGTCCCTACCTGCCTAAGTAAACTAATATCCCACATTCCACCTCCCTTCCTCCCTGGGTCCAAGGGAAGTCCAAGGAGATAGCTGGATGTCTGGGTCAGGTCAAGGAAATCAGAACCCCACAGTTGGTACTCAAGGGATATTTATAGTGCCAGCTCCAATGGTTTGGCTGTGAGACCAGAGACTGGCTGGGTCAACATTCCGTCTCCCTAATTGCCAAGATTGCTTCTGGTGATTTTGCAAATGCAAGAGATTCTTGCAGTAATCCTGCATTACAGGTAGTGCTCTCTTATCATAGTGGTGACAAGAAATTGGAGTCAAAATTTCTTTCCTATCTCAGTATTCTTCCTATCACAGTGGCAGCCAGAGGCCTAAGCCAGAAATTCTCTTGCCCCAGTCCCCAAAGTTAGTGCAGTTTTTAAGATTATTAAAGCTTACTCTGCACTATGACTTTTGGGATGCTGTGTATATATCCCAAATGATATGAACATACTCTTCTGCTCAGAAAGCTCCCTCTTGCCTTTAGGATAAAATGCAAACTCTTTGGTTTGCATTTTAAAACCTTTTACATTTAGATTCTAACTTATCTTTCCAGGTTTATTATACATTATTCTTCACATATTCTTTTCTATATTTCAGGCAAGCTGACTTACTTGTAATTTCTCCCTTTATACCACATTCAGGAAATTAAAATCTAACCTCAGATACTTTTAAACTGTGTGACCTGGGCAAGTCACAACCTCCATTTGTTTCAGTTTCCTCAAATGTTGTTATTGTTATTTAGTAGTTTCAATTGTGTCTGACTCTTCGTGATTTCATTTGGGATTTTCTTGGCAGATATTAGAGTAGTTTGCCATTTCCTTCTCCATCTCATTTGACAGATGAGGAAATTGAGGCAGAGTTAAGTGGTTTGCCCAGAGCAACACAGCTAGTAAGTGTCTGAGATTAGATTTGAACTCCAGAAGATGAACCTTCCAGACTCTAGGCCACTGTGCTACCTTGCTGCCCTCCTTCACTGTAAAATAGGGATTTTAATAGGACCCACCTTACAGGATCATTTTAATAATTAGATTAGATGAGATAGCATTTGCAAAACTCTTAGCATAGTACTTATCACATAATAGGCATTTAATAAATACTTATTTCCTTCCACTCTTTTGCACACCCTCTGCTTGGAATTCACTCTGTTCTCTCAACTTTATGGGAAATTCCTAGGTTTCCTTCAAGGGTCATACTTAGGTGCCACTTCCTATAGGAAGCCTAGTATGGTTCTCATCTCTCCCCCCACTCAGTTTTTCTACTCTCCTCTCCTTCCTCCCTTTCCTCCTCTCCTCTTCTCCTTCCCTTTTTTCCTTTCCTTTCCTTCTTTCTATCCCCACAATCCCTGGCAAGTCATTGGCATTTAATGAATGTGGGTTGGTGAATGAATAAGCAAATAGACCTTAAATTTAGACTAAAAGAAATTTTAGAGGTTATCTAAGTCCAATCCCTTCATTTTACAGATGAGGAATCTGAAGCCTAGGGATGTTAAATAACTCCCCCAATGTGATACAGGTAGAAAGTGGCAGAACTGGGATTCAAACTCAGGTTCACTGAGCCCATGTTCACAATCCACAATTCCCCTGGACCACACAGTCTCACCAAACTAATCCAATCTTCTTATTGGTTTTAGTAGTCAGTAAATACTCAGCCTTGCATAAAGATGAATGGGTCTCCATGACGGCAGAACAATAGCAAATATACTTGGACTGTCTCCCCTCCCCAATGTCACCCAAACAGTGTGTGTGAGGTACCTGGGAGCCCAGACCACAATCCTCAGTCTAACACATTTCTCCTCAGTGAGAGCATGCCTCACCTTCTACAGTCTGCTATCAGGGGAGGAGATCTGTAAGTGGCGCCAGCCTGCAGTCATCTGAGAGGTTTAACGAGACTTGAGCACAATAAAAGCTGCTTCAAATCATAATTTCAAATGATTAGAGCAGAAAACTTTCTTCCTTTCATTTTCACCCTATATCTTGGGCTTCAGCAAGGAAAGACAGCTTGAAGCTGAGTATGGCTGAAATCTACAAGTGCTTTTTACTTTGAAAAGAAACAAGGCAGGAGGAGTCCAAATGGTTAGCAGCAACCCAGCAGTTGGTTCACATGTTGGGTTTTCAGTAAAAAATTAAAGCAAAAATCTAGGCTGCATCTAAACGACAAAACAACATAGGGACAAATTTAACCACTCATGCTGGCTATTTAGACTACACAAACCCAATAAAACTATTCAACCAAATTCACTGAATTGCCCCCTTTTTTCCTATATCTCTTCTTCTCCCAATCAGGACTAACTTCATTTAATTGTGGTTTTTGCGTTTGGCAGCTAGCCCAAATATCCAGATTGCCCAGATAAATTCTTATACCACCATTAAGGTAATCATTTAGGTCCTAAGGAAATATGTCAACTCTTAGATTTTAGGGTCTACTCCTCACTTCCCACCCCCACCCCAACTCCATTCAATTAAGCTGGACCTAAATCAAAACCTAAACCAATAAGAATCTTTTTTTTTTTTAAGTCTTACTTTCCGTCTTAAAATTTATATTAAACATTAGTTCCAAAGCAGAAGAGTGGTAATGGCTAGGCAATTAGGGTTAAGTGACTTGCCCAGAGTCACACATAGCTAGGAAGTATCTGAGGTCAATCTGAAACCTAAGAGCTCTCATCTGCAGGTTTGGTTGGCTATCCATTGAGTCACCTAACTGCCTCTCCAATAAGAATCTCAATAGATAGGGTCAGGACCAATGGTTTCATTGCTATAAGGAGCTCTTGGACACCTTTTATGAGTCTATGAGTCTATGAAACTTATAGTTTGGTGAGCATACATTTCTTCCTATTTTATGCTTTACTATTATCAGACACTAATTAATTAACTGGGTTATTTCTGTCTTTACATCTTCCATAGAATCTTGCATATAGGAATAGGCTCTATCTTGTTACAAAAGCTTACGGTGGCATTTTGTCCTATGGAATCAAAATTTTTTGTAATCAAGCAATAAGCCCAATGCAATCTTATATTCTCTCCACCTTTCAGTTAATTGTAAGGTGATAATGATGTGGTCCGGTGTTGAATACTGCTTGTGAAAGCCTGCTTGTTTCTTATTAATACACTCAGCATGCATGCTCCTGATTCATATAAAGATGACATAATGATTTTGTATAGATGGGAGAATAATTATTAATGTTCTCTTTAATTACTTATCTTGATTAATAAAGTCTGAGATATTTCCCTGCCTTTCATATCTTCTCTTCCAGATTTCTTTAATGTCTATTCTAGAACCCTATCACAATGCTATAGCTTCCAGCAGGGTTCTCTGCTATAGTGATGGAGAGGTAGGTGCTTGTTGATTATTGAATTGAATCCTTCTGAGCCTGTAAAATGGACATTGTACTACCTGATCTACACCTTGAAGACCATTAAGTGTATATAGCCTATCTCCCACAGCCACTGATCAAAAGAGATGATGGTTATAACGCTATAAAACTGTAATAGCTGACATTTATACTGTGCCATAACAAGACCTTTCTCTTACATTATATCATTCTATCCTCAATACCATCTTGTGACCTTAGGTAGAGTCAGAGCTATCAACCTCAATTTAGAGATAAGCATAGTCATTTAGCAACTTGGCCAAGGTCAACTGGCACTGGAAAACAGGAAATGGTGCGATACTTGGTCCTGATGTCATAGAGAAGCTTCTTGGGAATTTGTTATCGTCCCCGTGACTTCTCATTATGCCACTCACCCCCAATTCCATTATATCACATTGAGCCTTCCTGCTTCTGCCTCTATGGTTAAGAAGCTCACTCAGCTGCCAGCCTTGGCTCCCCAGTCCCATTTCTTCCCTGTCTCATACTCACCTTGCCAGGTGGCTTACTCCAATACATTATGGATGTGTATAGTTGATTTATTTGGCATATGTTTTGATTGTATAGAATTTTCCTATTCATGCTTTCATTTTTAAAAAAATAAACCTTACCTTCTCTCTTAGAATTGATTTTAAGTGTTGGTTCTATGGCAGAAGAGTGTGGGCTAGGCAATTAGGGTTAAGTGACTTGCCTGGGGTCACACAGCTAGGAAATGTCTGAAGCTGGATTTGAACCCAGAATCTCCCAACTCCAGGCGTGGTTCTCTATCCACTGAGCCACCTTTCTGCCCCTTCCTATTCATTTAGAAAAGGCTTAGAATGTTTGTATTGTTTTAATAAAATCTCCAATAGACAAAGTTCTGCACCTGAGTTCAAATATGAATTTCAGATATTCAAAGCTATGTGACCACAGAATAGTCACTTAACTGTTGCTTGCCTCAGTTCCTTTTTCTGTAAAATGGGTATAACAATATAGCCTACTGGCTAAGTCCACTGTGAGGATAAAATGAGATATATTTGTAAAGTGCTTTTGCAAACCTTAAAGCATTATATAAATGCTATTATTATCCAAGCCCTTTACAACCTGGCCCTGATTTATCTTTCCATCTTCACTCACACCTTCCATACTCTGTGATGCAGCAAAACTTCTTCACATTCTTTGTCTGCTTTTGAGTGGTCTGTTGCCCATGCCTGGAATGAACTCCCCTCTATCTCATGGAACCCTTCCTTTTCATAAGAATGTATGACTACTTTCTACATCCTCTCACCTGCTGATGCCCTCCCTTCCAATTACTTTGGATATAACTCCTTCATATATATTTATTTTCTTCATACTTATTTGTAAATATAAATGTAAATTTATAAATATAAATGTAAATATAAATACAAATTTATAAATATACCTATAAATTTAGTTTTTATGAACTCACAAATTACTTATAAATATATTTATGCTTATAAATATATTTGTACTTATAAGTTTATTTATATTCAGAAATATATTTTAAAAATTTAATAAATATATTGATATGACTCTATCTGTAATATGACATGATGATATATCTATAACATATACTGTTTTATATGTGTATAAATACACAAATGTACTTGTTGTCTACCTCATCAGAATAAAAATTCTCTGCAAGTAAGGCTTATTTCATTCATTTGTATCCCTAGTGGCGCAGAGTAGGTGCTCATTAAATTGACCATTGATTTGTGTCTCCTTGTTCCCTACAAAACTATACTTTCCTATATTCCTCCAGTACCATAATTGAATACTTGCAACCCAAGTCTAGTCTCCCTTGGACTCAATACACAGTATTGATTCTAAGATGGAAGGTAAGGATTTTTTTTTTAATAAAGTGCCTACTATGTTCCAGGCACTGTGCTAGGCAATGGGGATACAAAGACAAAAAAACAAAACAATTCCTTCTCATAAGAAATTCACATTCCACTCAGCTAATGTGATTTTACCTCAAGCTCTGGCAACTCAGACTGGAATTCCTGATCAATTAGAGCAAAATATAAGCTGCCAGGTGGTGTAACAGGGAGAAATCATCAAGAAGAATTGGATTCAAATTTGGATCCAGACACTCACTAGCTGTGTGACCTTGAGCAAGTCATTTAACCTATTTCTGCCTCTGTTTCTTTGCCTGTAAAATGCAGATAATAATAGCACTAGCCTATTAGGCTTGTTGTGAGTATGAAATAACATAATATTTGAAAAACACTTTGCAAACCTTAAAGTGCTTTAATTAATTTATTTGCCTGAAATAAAAAATCCTACTGTCCCAGAAAAGAAATGGCTTGCTAAGGTGCTGGCATAGGGCATCTCAGCATTGAGCAGCTACTTTGAAACAAGGGGACCTCTCTTGTATGATAATATGTTTGTGGTGAGATGCAGTATGGACAGCACATATGGGCAAGTAAGATGCTTCATTGGTTAGAGCACCATGTATGGACTGAATTCAAATTCACCTTCATACACTTACTAAGCTGTATAAGATGACTCGAGCAAGTCACTTGACCCTGGTTTGCCTCAGTTTCCTCATCTGTCCAATGAACTAGATAAGGAAATGGTAAAGCACTTTACCATTTATGCCAAGAAAACCCTAAATGGGGTCATGAAGAATTAGATATGTCTGAACAATAATGGCAGATAGAAGGCTGGCCTTGGAATCAGGAAGACCTGCCTCCTACCTGGAACTCTTGCTAGCTGTGTGGCCTTGGGCAAGTTGTTTAAAACAGTTGACCCTCTTTCCCCTCACCTTTAAAACAGAGCATTTACTTCATAGGTTGTCATAAGAGTCGAGTGATATAATGTATGTGAAATGTATTTTAAACCTTAAAAGGGCCACATGTTATATGTGTATATTAAGTACCTAGAAGCATGCTCTGATAATAATAATAACAATCATTAAGAAAGCTAGAGTTCTGGGTTCTAGTCCCCATTCTACCATTCACTAGCTACTTGACCATGGGTCTATGAAAGTTGTAGTTGTCTCATCGGTAAAACAGGGATCCTGATACCTTACTAGTTTGAAAGTAATGGCCAGATCAGCTGGCCCCTTGAGGTTCCTTCCAGTTCTAATATGTTATGGGAATGAGGGAAGTTGCTTTTATCCACCTCATTATAGTTAGTGATTCTCATTGCATATGTCTAAGAAATCTAATAATGGTTCACACGAATTTTCCATGGGAAGGAATAGCCTGGTAGGAAATAAAATACTGTGCTTCTACATGAGTCTATTAAAGACTGGAGGTATGTCAAAGCCAAAAATTGGCCTGAATACACTCCCAGCTAGATTGAAATACCTCCTCAAAGCATGCCAAACAAATTTGTATGATGTCAGATAGCTTGGCAGGGTTTCTAGAGGGTAAAGGTTCCTCTATCGCCCCTCCTGTTCTGGGCCAAGCCCAACACAGGCTGGTCCATAGTTCAGGCTTGAAATTGGAAGGAAATGAGATACTTGTAGCCCATCATGCATATAGCAAAGGAAATTTAATAATAGCATGCAAAACAATTTTTTTTAATCAAGGATAAAACATTAAAAGACTCCAGCAAGTTATCATGAGGATTATTCACTTATGATCAGGTGAGATTTTTACCAGGAATACAAGGATGGTTTAATACTAGGGAGACCATCCATATAATTGACCATATCAACAACCAAACCAATAGAAATCACAATTATCTCAATAGATGCAGATAAAGTCTTAGACAAAATACAACACTCATTCCTATTGAAAACACTAGAAAGTATAGGAGTAGAAGGGCCATTCCTCAAAATAATAAACAGTATATATTTAAAACCATCAGCAAGTATCATCTGCAAAGAGGATAAGTTAGAAGCCTTCCTAATAAGATCAGGAGTGAAGCAAGGATGCCCATTATCACCTCTATTATTTAACATTGTACTAGAAACACTAGTGGCAACAATTAGAGAAGAAAAAGAACTTGAAGGGATTAAAGTAGTCAATGAGGAGATTAAACTACCACTCCTTGCAGATGATATGAATATGATTATATTAAATTAAAAAGGTTTTGTACAAAAACCAATGAAACCAAAATTAGAAGGGAAGTAACCAATCGGGGGAAAAATCTTTAAAATAAAAACCTCTGACAAAGGTCTAATTTCTCAAATTTATAAGGAGCTAAATCAGTTGTACAAAAAAATCAAGCCATTCCCCACTTGATAAATGGGCAAGGGACATGAATAGGCAGTTTTCAAATAAAAAAATCAAAACTATCAATAAACACATGAGAAAGTGTTCTAAATCTCTCATAATTAGAGAAATGCAGATCAAAACACACCTAGCAGATTGGCCAATATGACAGCAAAGGAAAGTAATAAATGTTGGAGGGGATGTGGCAAAATTAGGACACTAATACATTGCTGGTGGAGTTGTGAATTGATCCAACATTTCTGGAAGACAATTTGGAACTATGTGCAAAGGACTTTAAAACAATGCCTGCCTTTTGATTCAGCTACATCACTGCTAGGTTTGTACCCCAAAGAGATAATAGGGGAAAATATGTACACAAAAAATATTTATAGCCTCGCTCTTGGTAGTGGCAAAAAGCTGGAAAATGAGGGGATGTCCATCAATTGGGGAATAGCTGAAAAAATTGTGGTATCTGATGGTGATAGAATACTATTTTGCTAAAAGGAATAATGAACTGGAACAACTCCATGTGAACTGGAAAGACTTCCAGTAATTGATGCAGAGCGAAAGGAGCAGAAACAGGAGAACCTTACACACAGAGATGGATACACTGTGGCATAATTGAATGCAATGGACTTCTCTACTAACAGCAATGCAATGATCCAGGACAATCCAGAGGAGCTCATGAGAAAGAACACTATCCACATCCAGAGAAAGAACTGTGAGAGTCGAAACACAGAAGAAAAACATGACTGATCACATGGTTTCATGGGGATATGATTGGGGATGTTGACTTTAAATGGTCACTCTATTGCAAATATTAATAATATGGAGATAGATTTTGAACAAGGATACATATAAAACCCAGTGGAATTGCTTGTTGGCTCTGGGAGTGAGGAGGGAAGAGGAAGGCTAAAGAATCTGAATCATGTAACCATGGCAAAATCTTCCAAAATAAATAAATAAATGAAAATAAATTGAAATAAATAAATATGTTTAAAAAGCATAAAGTATTGATTGAGTTGGGTATGCTGACTCCAATGAAATGGGAGCTACATTATTGGAGTCTTGGAGCCTTAGTACCCTGGACCAATTAAGTCTTGAGGATAATTTCCTTGCACTTTTAGAGAAATACTATATTCTGTGGCATGGATCATGAGGTCTCAGTCAGATTTGTGGTAGATAAAAAGCAAGAAGGGAAGATGGAAAACATGTGAGGAAATCTATAGATGTGAAGTGTTATATTGAATCTCTGGGAGCTTGAAGTTCACCTTTGATTGACAAATAAGTCAGTTGGATGGAATGTTCCCAGGGAAGTCATGTGAAAGGCAGGAGGAGGGGCAGTTGAGAAGCCTGAGCAGAGATTCTGGGTCTTTGACCTGTCCTGAGGCTGGAGATCAGTGGATCCTGGTCTTGGAGTGAGAGGGTGCAAACATCTCTCTGCAAACTCTTCCTGTACTTGAGATACCGTTCCAACCTGTACCTGACCACCACCTTGGTGTCTACTGCCCCTAGATATTAGGAGTTTCATCTATCTAGGTTTCCCAGGGCCCGGGAGGGATCCGGGAAGTGGGCAGGAGACGAAGAAGAGGGTGGAAAGGTTGGACATAACTCAACTGTAAGGCTGAAGATCTATTGAAGAAGAAGTCAAAATATCCCAGCAGTTTACCTACTCTGGTTTAGTCCTGGCCAGGCTAAACCAGAGGGAAGCTACATTGATTCTTCATCTGCCAGCAGTTGAGATTTCATTAGTAACCATTAGAATAGGGTCTCCTATACCACAGTCCTTTATCCATATCCTTCTTGTTTAATATAAAGTTTAAAGTACCTTCCTAAAGCAGTTTCAAAGCTTGTTTTGGGAAGGGAGAAATCGCAGTCAGAATACAAGGTGTTATCCTAGCTTAAAGAGCCCAAATCAACATATCAATTAACCCCAGGTGGGCCCTGAAGGGATATACCTCTTAGACCTGAAGGATCTTGCCTGGGCAACTGTTATAAGGGAGAAGGGTCATCTTATTTCTCTCTGTACATCAATTTACCATCTCAAATAGATCAAGAGACCTCCAATAATTATAACAGAAGTGACTTATATAAGGTCACATAGGTAGTAAATAAAAGAATCATAATTTTGACTCCATGAATCCACTAACCTTACATAGCTGTGTAAGAGTTTAGAAAGGTGCGATTAACAAGAGATTAACAATGAAATTAAGCCCTGAAGGAAAGAACAAGAAAGAGAATAGCTTAGAACAGAAAGTGGTAAACCTTATGAAAGGAACGAATGCTAGCATGGACCAGACAGAAATCAATAACCCCCTAAGGCTGTAAGAAATATTAGAACAAAATTAAAAGATGAAATAAAACATCAAATGAATATATAAGCTATCCGATACCGAAAATGACTAATTCAAAAAAACAGATCAAGGAGAAATAAATTGAGAATGACTGGATTCCCCCAAACCAAACCTGGACACTTCATGTTAAGAAAACATTGTGTCCTGCAAACAAGAGAGTGATTCATTCATTAGCTGTGCCACACCCATAAGTGAGTTGATAGGAGAAATACTTTGGAGCTATCACTTTAAGTTGAAGTTCAGTTTCTCCCTGGGCCTGAGATGGTAAAAGAGTGTTCCCTGTATTGGAGTTAATTAAGTACTGGGAGTAATTAGGATGTTGACAGCTAGAAATAGAGTAAGTAGAGTGAAGGGTTACCTTAAGAGCCAGCTAGAATCTTCAGAGAAGTTCCTTTGGAGAATTGTCAGGTGCCTAAAAGATCTGTTGGGAAAATAACTGACACAATCTCTTGGAGTTTGCTTACTCTGAGGGTGGCTGTTTTGGATCTGCTCTCTGGAAAACCTTTGATTAGCAAGTGACAGTTGGTGTTGGAGAAAAACTTGGAGATTTGGGAAAGTTGTGGTGAAAGAAGATCATCTGTAAGGAGAGACAACCTGCTTTCTGTGTGTCACTGGAGAGAGAAGCTGGCCCAACTCAGACCCAACTCAGGCCCTGAAGAGAACTGCTGGAAGAGTGAGAGAAAGACTGAATTGATTTCTATCTGAAGGAAGTAAAGGAGACAGTGAATTTAAATATATATATATATACATATATCTAAAGATAATTAACTAGAATAGCTTAGTAAGATAGAATTTGGGGAATTAGTTATAGATTGTGGAGTTTAACTTAGGCTTGAGGAAGCTTGAGAAAGAAGATAGCCTCTTGCAGACAGTGGGATATGGGGGGAAGTTTAGTTTTCTTAGAATTAAGGAATATATCCTCAATCCTATATTTATCCTTCCTTGATCCTTTAGTAACTTATTAAATAGGTTTTGTTATAAACTGTCTCAAGAAAGTTTACATTCATCAACCACTAACAAGACCCAACAGCTACAACTGACTTCCAGCTCACACCAGCTGATAGGCATCTGTTAAAAAAAAAAATCAATAATACCTGATAACGGTTACTGTATTGATTCTATCCTTACACCTGTTTTAGAGAAAACACTTTGTAGCAAACACTTAAATTTAGAATCTTCTCCCTAAAGACCCAAGTAAAAATAAGTTCCTCCTTTTCCCCAGTTCAAGAGGGATGATAGTGTACTTCAGGTCTTTTCAACAAATATCCTTTTGTAAAAATGAATTGACCTAGTTAATACTGGGTTTAAGAGTGATAATATTGGAAAGATCACACCAAACCCTTAGCAATATCCCTAGAACCTTGAAGCTGAACTTCAAGAAGCTGTAGTATGTGCAGTGGCCAAAACAGTCTCAGAAGAAGGGATAAACTAGTTGAGTATAACCATATCTGCTGGTGAGTTAGGGGGATGTCTACTTTAAGTATATGAAGAGTTACTCTGATGGAATGGATAGAAGAGAACAATTTGTTCCAATGGCCATGAAAGCAGCTGAAGCAGGCTCTGTGAAGCATTTGGAGCTTGGTAAGATATCGAAGACACAGAGGTCATCCAATATATCCCAAGCCACCATTAGTTGTCTTGACTTTTCTTTTGCCACCAGACTTAAATGACTCCGGAAGAGAGATTAAGGCCACCAACTTTGTGCAGCTCTGCCTCACTTATATCCAATGTGCTTCTAAGTGAAACTATCACCTTTATTAACAGTGGTCCTCTTTGAAAACAACTTTTGAAAGGACACACTAATCCCTTAAACTGAATCCTAAGGGGGAGAGTGGCCTTACTCTGTGGATTCAACCAACCTATGTGAATTTGGGTGGGGAGAGTTAAGTCCAAAGCTTCCATGTGCCATACTAAGAAGAGTTTTGTTTTGTTTTTAAGAAAAGAAAGCAGTGGTTTGTATTTAAAGACAGTTGACCACATGGGCAGGGCAAAGAAATAATCATAAACTTAATGCTACTGTAGATAAAGGTGGGGAAAATATACTTTGTTGGGAGTGTAGTATCCACCCATTCTAGTTATTTGAATGGAATATTCAGGCAGGGAACTAGATTTTAATGTTTGGCTTTAATCACTAGCTTAGTGCCTGGGACAACTTACTTCAGACCCTTCCTTCACACAGGTAAAATGGAGTTAATATTACCTTGCCTGATGATTGCATAGGGTAGTTATGAGGTTAAATGAGGTAATAAATGAGAAAGCTCTCCAAATGCTGGGAACCGTTGTTAATTATTTACCTCTTCACCCTTCCTTTATAACAGAAACCATGCTCAAAGCAGTTTTGGTCTTCACCTGAGTTCATAAGATCATAAATTTAGACCTCAAAGGAACCTCAGAGGCCATCTTGAACAACCATTTTGCAGATGAAGAAATCAAAGAATGGGAAGTTTAAATGATTTCTTCAAGGTCACACAGGGAATCATTGTCAGAGGCAGGATTTTGACCCAGATCTCCTGTGTCCAGAATCACTGCCCTTATTCCACCTATCTACCTATCTGTCTTTCTAGAACCTGTCTATTCATTCATTTATTTGTTATCTTTGAATTCTGCCTCATTTCCCACCCAGAAAAATCACAGATATATTCCATATTTTTAAAGACATGATTAAAAAAAACTTCTATATTAAGTTGTCTTTCAAATACCTCTCAAATTTATTCAATAAAAAATCATTGAAGATATGGAGAAGAATTTAAGGAGATTAGGGCTTGAGAGGAATGGCAACCTACTCAAAAAAAATCTTGAATTTGGCTTTAATGTGGCAAAGGCTATATTTTATTTCACCCTTATGAGAATGGGTACTCACAAGTTGGTGTTATAGTCAGTAAACAAGTATAAGGAGTGGACGTACTCAAGGCTCCCTTTAATTCTTTCCTTCTAATTAATTAATTTTTCTTTATTGACTATTCATAATTCATTCATTAATTGATCCTTCCCCTTGTTCACCATTGGCAGGTTACTAGAGTTACAATCTAGTCACAAAAGCCAGCTGTAAATGCAATTTACAATGCCAATCATTCACATTCCCACTCAAAGTAAAGCAACTTCACTTGTTAGCCTCTTAAAGGACTAACCTATCATGTGTTCCTTGTCAAGTCCTGCTGACATGGGTGGGGAGAAGGACTTTAAGCTAGGAACATGAAACAATTCGATTTTTTTCTTTTTTTTTTCTTTTAAAATTTTACTCCATTATATGGGCTTATGAAGGGAGTCCACCAACTTGTCAAGACCTGTTCCTCACAAGAGCAAGAGTGACCAATGTTAAGGTAGTTTTTATTCATTTCTACTTTTTATATTTAAGAGGAAAAGGAATAATAAGTTTTTTTCAGCAGGAGACCCCTGCTGTGCAGGTTGGCAGTTGGTGACAGAAGGGTGTGGCTGAGTGTGATTTTGTAAGTTGTAGACGGTTGGAAAGGGATTTTTGTTTTTGGGTCCCCTGGAGAGAGGTATGTGTATGACTTGCTCTCTCTGGGACTTCGAGGAGACTGAGAAACGGATTTAAGGCCTAAACAGCTTTATTGATTATCAATTAACTTGGGTAGGTAAGGTAAGTAGATAGTGGTTATATTATTAAATAGTGAGAATAGGAGAGTAGGAGAGGACTTTGGTCTAGCAGAAGATACTGCCCTCTGAGGAAGATAGATTTTAGGTTTTTAGAGAAATTTAGTTAGGATTTGGGATTATAAGGTTACTTTCACTTTCCTCCTTCCTATTTCCTATCCATTTTTCCTGATAATAAACTGTGTTTTGCATTTAGTAAACTGCACACTGTCTTTTGATCAAACTCCTGTCCCCCCAAATTTAACCCTTCACACAAAGAATGCTAGAAACCAGAAAGATGCTTCTCTTCCTTCTATTTGTTACACTCCCAATTGTGAAAAGACATAGTTTTGGCAAGTAATCATCCTAGGTAATTAGCAAGCAAGAAGTAAGTTCACCTATTTTTCTATAAAAAGTCAAATTGACTTGTCAGAGAAGACAGATTTATCTCTTAAAGCATAGTGCTTATTTTATGCCAGATACTGTGCTAAGCACTATAGAATTATCTCATTTGGTCCTCACAACAACCCTGGGAGATAGGTTCTATTATTATCTCCACTTTATAGCTGAAGAAAGTGAGACAAACAGAGGATAAATTCCTTGCCCAGGGTCACAGAGGTAGTAAATGTTTGAGGTCAGGTTTGAACTCTCATTTTCCTGTCTAAAAGCCCTGATTCATTGTACTGACTAGAAGTTTATTCCCAGAAGGATTTCATTTTTATTCATCTTTTTTAAAGTTAAGTGTAGAATTAATATTTGAATAGTTGTGAATTGTGGAGGATAGAGGTAGAAAATAAAACTAATCTCAGGGTCAATTATTTCCAACAGTGAGTCAGTCAACAAACATTTATTAAATGTCTATTATATACTCAGTGGGTACAATGTATAGAGTGCCAGGACTGGGGCCAAGAAGACACACATTTAAATACCTTAAACACTGGGATGTTTATAGCATCCCTCACCAGAGCAATGATAGTCTCCTACCTGAAGTGCTTTTCCTTACTTCATTGATGTGTATAACCTGACCCCTGGAGAGGACAACTCTGAATGAACTAAGGCTGCTTCTCACTTTCTTCAGTTGGCTTGAAATAGGAAAAGAGCTGTGAGCATAGTCTTGGTTTCCTAGATAACTTTATGATTCAGGTATGTCAGCCTTTCTGCAAATAGTCTATCCTAGTTGGCTACATTTCAGTCCCCAGGTGAAATATTTCCCTTACCTCTCCCTGTTTTATGGCATCCTCTTGTCTTTAACTTCAGCTTCCAAAGTCTTGATTAAAGACTCTTTTTATATTTTGAAGATCTAAGCTCTCTTTCTTGTCAATGTATCTGTGTCTACATATTGAGCATACCGCTTATTTTCATGAGACATGGATAACTGCAATACTAACTTAGAAAGGTAAGCATTTACATTCATCCAGGTAATAACATGGCTGCTAGTCACTCAACATCCTGAGTATCCCCTGGAAAGATTCCACTTTATTGATGTCTTTCTTAGAATGTGATAGAACCAAATATAATCCTCCAGATATATTCTGGTGAGACTAGGGTAGTATGGGCTGTCACCCTCTTCTCCTGGATCTCCTACTGTGCCCAGTACAGCCCAGGCTCTGGCTAGCCATGTGGTATTTTTATAAATACCTGTGGTATTTTTCAGATGAAGTGTTATTTTCATCTCCCTGATCCTATACAGTAAATTTTCTGAATCCAGGTAAATTTTTTCTTATTATACTCAGCACATTATTTTAACCTGTCAAGGTCTTTTTCTAGTCTAACTGCTAACCAGTATGTTATCCATCAGGTAGGTGGACATTAAGTAGAACACTAAGGCCAAAGTCAGGAAGACCTGCCTCAGACATTTACTAAGTTTGTGGTCCTTGGGCAAGTCAGTTATCTTGTTTACCATGGCAACAAGGATAGGAATCTCAATTGTAGGGAGTTAGGCAAGCAGTGTTTGCTCATTTACACAGAGTTTTCATAGGTAGATTGCTTATAATTTGGAAACTGCCTTCATTATTAATTAATTTTTCATTTATATATGTCTTATGTTTTTCATCTCTCTAGCTAGATAGTGAGTTTCCTTATCCACCATTTAGTGGGAATTCAACAATTATTTCTTTTTTATACAAATTATATTATTTTTATTCTTAAATGTTAATTATTTTATTTTATTTTTTTATTAATAGGATTTATGAGCAATTATTTCTTCACAAAAGGGAATCAAAATGTAGTGAGACCCTAAAGAAGTGAACATGGACTAAAGAACCAGACACACAGGTCCTCTTCAATATTCCTGGATGGTTGGAGATGAGCTGAAGAAGGGAAGGTGGAAATCAAATACAAGGTAGTTCCATTGACACTAGGGAACTCCAGCATGGTCAGGCGTTTCTTTGTTTGCTTTCTTTTTAACAAAAGAAACAAATTTTAATAAAATAAAGTTATCAAAATTAAAAACAATTATAAAAAATGACAAAAGTTTTTGGACTTCAAGTTAAAAAATCCTTAGAATAAATGATCTTTTCCAGTATTAAATCTATGATTCTATGAGCCTTTAAACTAGAATGAAGCTATTGGGTGGAACATAATGGTGTTCATAAGATTTGAAGCCTTATTGATGAGTATTTTTTTATCAAGGACATTTTCTTTCTTGGAACAATAATGAGAAATGAAAGCAGGAATAGTTGGAGTTAATACTGAAGCAACCATGAGCCATGAACACCTCAGACCTGAGGAAACATCCAGTATTAACAACAGGATCCCCAGAACAACTTAATATTGGACAATTTTGTTGTCTAGTTATTTCAGTTGTCTGACTCTCCATGACCCCATTTGGAATTTTCTTGGCAAAGATACTAGAGTGGTTGGCCATTTTCTTCTCCAATTAGACAATTACTTTAATGTAACTGGGGATAGGACAGCAAGTGCCAGGCCTACACCCAGGAAGACTCATCTTCATGAATTCTAATCAGGCCTTTGACACTTCTTTGCTTTGTGACCCTGGGTCCCTTCTAAATCACTGGATTCTTCTCTGAGAGAGGCCTCATTAGTGGTTGGACATAACTGTTGCTAACCCTGGGAGATCTCAGAGTTAGGGAAAAACTGTATCCTGATTCCCTGGGATCCTGAGAGGTGAAGGCTTTCAGCAAGTGGACAAGACCTGCAGAGCTGCTCCAAGTGGGGAAGTGGTTTGGGATCTGGTGGACAGCATTTCAAACTCACTCTCCCTACCTGGGTTTCTTAGATCACCTGGTGGAGTTGGCTCTTGGCATCCAGTGTCCATCCTTGGATTACTGTGATTACAGTGTGGACCCTCAAACCATTTAGGTTATATTTTTAATAATTAACATCCCTGGTGCCCCTCCTTTACAGCCCAAGTCACACAGCTAGGAAGTGTTGAAAAAGTGTTTAGAAAGATCTAAATTCAAAAACCCCTCTCTGCTATTTGACTTGTTGCATGATCCTGGGCAAGTCTCTTATGCTCTTTTGGTCTCAACATTAAATGAGTTGGTTGGAATAAATTAGGGATTCTTAACATTTTGGATGAGTATAATAGAACTCTGTCTGTCTGGTGAAGTTGATGAATCTTATCTCAGAATGCATAAAATAACATAGATAGGATTATTAAAGAAACCAATATGTTAAAATAAATATGGAATTTTTTTCCATTCATGTTCAAAGACCCCTTGAATTTATCCATGAACCCCTTACAAATTCAAAGACCTCAGGTTATACTCCTGCATTATATCAGTTCTAAGGTCCCTTTGGCTTCTAAATGTAATGTTAATTTACACTTACTTATGATGAATCCTGAACTAGACACGCGACTTACATTGGAACTAATAAAGCACCTTGCAAAGAGTCAGGAAAACTGAGTTTTAGTATCAACTCTGTTGTGTGATATTTGGGAAATCTTTGAACCTATCTGGTCATCAGTTTATTCCTTTGTAATAGAATTTGTCTAGACTAGATGATCTCTAAGGTCTCATACAGCCCTAAAATTTATACCCTCTATCTTTCCTTTAGATTGGGAATCACGTTAATTCCTTAAATTCCTTACTCATCCTTCCCTATCACCTATTTTGTGCCACTTCCCTTCCATTCCAATGAACTACCCAGACTCTCTTAAAAAATGTCATTAGCTCACTAACTGGCTGATGAGAAGCTTCTATATTCCAGATTTACTCCCTTTTTTTCTCTTTATAAAAGTCTGCGGTGGTCCAGAAGACTAAGAAACATATTGAGCACCCAGTATCCAAGAAGAAGCCGTATGAATGGTCCATTGCTTATCTATCTTTGAAACTCTGGAGGAATGTTGGAAGCCCCTGGAGGAGGTCTGGCTACTCCAGAAGTGTTTTTCTTGAGGATTCCTTATTTTTTCAGAGAGAAAACAAAAATTTCAACTTTTCTCTTCTCTCAGAAAACTTGCTGAAACCAAGGGTCCCAGTATAGCACCCACCTACATGAATCCAATACAATTCTGAGGAGAGTAAGGACTACCAATCCCAAGTGGAGGTTTCTTCTTCTTTCTTCTTTTGGAGAAGATTTTGGTGAACAAATATAGTCAATATTGCTAAAGAATACTCTCTAGCAAGCACTATTAGTTGAAGTTTTATCATTAATATTTTTCTTTAGAAGTATCAACTTTAAATCTTCTTACACATTCATGAAGTTGTGGTAGAGAACATTCCTTTCATTATTCACTCAAATGAGGGGGGAAAGATCACAGGGAAAGAAATTAAATGTATGAACAATTTTTTCTTTTTTAATCAGAAATACATTTTAAGCTCTATATTAGTTCATAATTCCAACCTTCTACTTCCCCAGACTCTTTTCTGGGAGTAGCTGCTGACAAACTGCAATGAACACTGGGCAGTGAGATGAACAACAATGAGATGACTAAAGAAAGATGCAGGGAAAAGTCCTGGATAAATTCAGGAACTAGATTATCATTTCCTAAATTATCAGACCTTGAGCTCTTGGCAAAGAAGATGGAATTTGTGACTATATCTATAGTTTTTTGTTCCAAGAAAAACTATTAAGACTTTCCTATTTAATCATGAGTAAGCCAGATATCCTTCCTACTTTCCAAAAGAAGAAAACATCAACCATAAATTTATTGAGTTTTTAAGCCTAAAATATTTGTTTTAAAGATTTTATAATGTTATACAATTTCTAAATAAGTTCAGTTTAAATAGTGAGAATTGTGTCAGCTTAAATAATAATTTTTGGAACCAGGATTGCAACAACTGGAAGGACAATCTATCAAAAGCTTCATTTGCTCCCCAAAACTTTTTCCTCCTCAAATCCTTCATCATACTTTAATTTTACTTTTTTTTTTTATTTTAAACCCTTAACTTCTGTGTATTGACTTATAGCTGGAAGAGTGGTAAGGGTAGGCAATGGGGGTCAAGTGACTTGCCCAGGGTCACACAGCTGGGAAGTGTCTGAGGCCGGATTTGAACCTAGGACCTCCCGTCTCTAGGCTTGGCTCTCAATCCACTGAGCTACCCAGCTGCCCCCCTTCATCATACTTTAAAAGTTAACCTACAGTCTCAAAAGTTGTGTAACCAATGCAAAAGTTCTGGTAAATTATAGCAAATTAGAAAGATTTTTAATACAGATCCTAAGACAGATGACATGACTATGGTCCCAAAGCCCAGCATAATAAAGTACAAAAAGAAAATCACTAAAATGTTGCTGAAAGGGAGAAGAATATTTTGGCTATAGCAGCCAAGTGAAATAGACAAAAATACAAATCAGACCCTTCTACTATTTCATTGATTGTAACCAAAAAAAGAATTTTTTTAAAGAAGGCACAAGTTACTAAGAATCATGCAATTCCCACACTGTCTACAAAGTTTATTTTAACCAATGAAGCTGGCATTCTATTGTAAGAGTTGAAATTGAATCAGGAATTCTTCCCCTAAATGGAAAAAAAAGTTATAATAACAATAGCTAGTATTTCTATACTTAGCAAAATGCTTTGTATGATATTATCCCATTTGATCTTCATAATAACCTTGGGAAGTAATTATTATTAGTCTTCTCCTCATTTTTTAGATGAGGCTGAGAAGTTAAGTGACTTGCTCAGTGTCAAACAGTAAGGATCTGAAGCAAGATTGGATCTCAATCTTCTCACTCAAAACCCATCATTCTACCCACTCAGTCACCTAGATGCCTATATAGTTTGCCCTAAAAGTCAGAATGTAGTTTAAGTCGTTAATAACTTCAGAAGTACAAATGGTACAAATTTATTAAAAAACTCACAAAATTTAAAAAGTCAATTATTATCAATTTTAAAATATTGATACATGCATTATTGCAATTCAACATAACTAATATCTCATACTCTACAGATCTCTAAGTTGATCTTCACTTTGTAAAAATTTTCATCCACTGCCACTCAGTGACTAACAAGATTGCATTTGTAATTCCACTCTTATAATCACACCAAGAATGAAATTTGGTTGCATATGTGATTATTTTGACATGATTATACATGAAAACGTCTACTGAAGATTGATAAGGTGACTGAAGGGGCCAAATATGGGGACCTCCTCTATGAATCTCTAATCTATGTTATACAGTGCACAATGGAGTGCCTCATTTTGTTGAAATTAATATGAAAAAAGTATTCATCATTCACAAAAACAGATGAGCATAAAATTTTAAAAATTAATCTTTTGATTGATTTTTTGCCAACTTATATAGCATTTATACTTCTGAAGATGTTAAAGTTTCAAACTATATTAAGATGCCCTATTTTTGTTGTTCAATTATATCTTGACTCTTCATGACCCTATTTGGGGTCTTGGTAAAGATACTGGAGTATTTTGTGATTTCCTTCTCCAGCTTATTAATAGATGAGGAACTGAGGCAAAGAGGGTGAAATTATTTGACTAGGGTCCCCCAGCTAGTAAGTGTCTGAGGTTAGATTTGAACTCAGACACTTCTTAACTCCAGGCCTGGTGTTCTGTTGCTCCCTCTGCCATCTGGCTGCCCAAAGACATATAAATTATTACATAATCCCAGTTGGTTGCAAAGGATAACTTGCATTTGCAGAAGTGAATGAAGAAGTTGGTGGAATTACCCCCACTGATCCCAAAAGAAGCAAGGACCATCTGTAGTCATCTCATCTTGAAGTGTTCACTAATCATGTAAATAGTACCACACAGACAGTTTTCGTTTTGGGATCAAAATCTAGCTATAAAAGTATGAGGAAGGAGAGACATTCTAGGAAGGACTTGAAAGGCTTTTCCAAACTAAATAGACACCTGCTACAGTTCTCTGTGACTTCAGTGTGATAATGAGAAAAGGGAAGAATGGTGAAAACTGTGTTAGAAAATGGGCAGCTAGTTGATACAGTGGATAGAGCATAGGGGCTAAAGTTAGGAAAATTCATCTTTGTGAATTCAAATCTGGCCTCAGATACTTAGCCATGTGATCCTGTGCAAGTTATTTAAAACCCTGTTAACTTCTGGGAAATGAGCTGAAGAAGGGAATGGCAAATAACTTCAGTATCTTTGCTTAGAAAACTCCAAAAAAACAGACACAACTGAAAAACAACTGAACAAAAATGTTAGAATGTAGGGTTTGAAATGAAGATATGAGAATGACTGAAAAGTTCTAGATATCCAAGAGGAGGTCCTCAAGATGCTGAAAGTGGCAAGTGCCAAAAGTCAACATTAAAAAATGAAATTGATGGTGGCAGCTAAGTAACTCAGTTCTAGAAATGGGAGGTCCTGGGTTCAGATCTGACCATAGACACTTCCTGGCTATGTGACTTTAGGCAAGTCACTTAATTCCTGTTGCCTAACCTTTACCACTCTATTTCCTTGGAACCAATACACAGTACTGATTCTAAGACAAAAGGTAAGGGTTTCAATTTTTTTTAATTAATGAAATAAGGAAGCATTTGCTTATGTTCTAGAAGATATCCTCTGAAGGGTTCAAACAAAAGAATTCTTGCCTGATAGCATGGATAGCCAAGTACTCCTGTCCATAAATGATATTATATTAATTGCATTGAGTTCCTAGACCAAAAATCTTCCTCCTCAAAATTTCCAGCAGGACCAAATAGGTTGGTCTCACTATTTACACAGGAAAAAATGAAAGTAGTATATAAGTTATAATAAAAAAATTATTTTCATGGTGGTCTTTTTTAAACATTTATTAATATTTATATTTTAGAAAAGTTAACATGGTTACATGATTTATGCTCTTACATTCCCCTTCACCCCCCGACCCTCCTCCAACCCCCATAGCTGATGCGCATTTCCACTGGTTTGAACATGTGTCATTAATCAAGACCTATTTCCAAATTGTTGATAGTTGCATTGGTGTGGTAGTTTCGATCCCCAATCATCATGGTGGTCTTTTTGACAACATGTAAAATGAGCACTGGAATATAAGTGGCCAACCTGCCTGCAAAATGGTTTTTCTTATGAAAACAGGATAAAGTAACTTCATTAACTCCTTTCTATGTCTCTCCTATGATAGCCCTCCATTTATCTTTAACTTTCTTTTCTCTTCTGGTTTTATGTAATGCCAGTGGGAAGGGGAAACACAAGTAGCAGTCCAGTCTTTCAAGCATCTACTTAACACTCTGTCTGGTGCAGGGGATTGGGCCCTCAATACCCAGTCTTTCTCCTCCTTGCTCCCTCCTGATTATACCTGTTACAAGAATGATGTGATTCTTTTCATCTTTTCTTTGTGATAAACAGCTGGAAATACAGTGCTAGAGTCCTAGGCCTAATGTCAGGAAGATCTGAATTCAAATCCTCATACTTTTCCTAGACACATGACCAACCCTGGATGAGTCACTGACAGTTTCCTCAACTGTAAAATGGAGATAA
Source organism: Gracilinanus agilis (assembly GCF_016433145.1). NCBI lineage: Eukaryota > Metazoa > Chordata > Mammalia > Didelphimorphia > Didelphidae > Gracilinanus > Gracilinanus agilis. Next base: position 34,123,479 of record NC_058135.1, on the reverse strand, counting down.
TAACATATCATCTACTTCCCAGGGTGGTTGTGAGACAATATTTGCAAAAAAGCACTTTTTTAGATACTAGCCATAGTATCTGGTACATAAATATGGTCTTCGTTTTATTCATTTGTTCATCTATTCATTAATTTATTCTTAAAAATTATATCAGCCAAATGGTCAAAGGATATGAATAAGCAGTTTTCAGATGAAGAAACAAAAGCTACCAATAATCACAAGAAAAGATGTTCCAAATCATTCTGGATTAGAGAAATTCAAATTAAAACAACACTGAGGTACGACCTCACACTGATCAGATTGACCCTTATGACAGTAAAGGAAAGTGATAAATGTTGGAGGGGATGTGGCAAAATCAGGACACTAATGTATTGCTGGTAGAGTCACTGATATAACCATTCTGGAGGGAAATTTGGAATTATGCCCAAAGGACTATAAAACTTTGCATGCCCTTTAATTCAGTAATACTACTGTTAGGTCTTTATCCCAAAGGGATTTTTTTTTTTAAAAAGGAAAGGACCTGCCTGAACAAAAATATTTATAGCAACCATTTTGTGGTGGCAAAGAATTGGAAATTAAGGGGATGTTCATCAATTGGGGAATGGCTGAACAAAATGTGGTATATGATGGTGAAAGAATACTATTATGCTATAAGAAATGATGAACAGGATTATTTTCATGTATGGAAAGACCTACATGAACTGATGCAGAGTGAATTAAGAAGACCTAGGAGAACATTGTACACAGTAAGAGCAATATGATAAATTGATCAAATGTGAAAGACAGCTACTCTCAGCAAAGCAATATAGGACAATTCTGAATAACTTATGAAAAAGAATGCTATCCACCTCCAGAAAGAACTGTTGGAGTCAGAATTCATATCAAAGCATCCTATTTTTTATTTTAGTTTATTTAGATTTTTATTTTAGGGGGTTTGGTTTTATATGACTATTCTCTTTCAAAAATGAATAATGTGGAAATATGTTTTGCATGATGATAATATATAACCTAGATCTAATTGCTTACTGTCTCTGGGAAGGGGGGAGGAAAGGAAGAGAGAGAGACAATTTGGATTATATAAACTTCAGAAAATGTATGTGGAAAATTGTTATTAAATGTAAGTGGTAAAATAAAATATCTCCATAAAAAATAAAAATTAAGTCAACTACTTTCCTCCCCTGATTAAAGGGACCAGGCAGCAGAGATTTGTAAGTAGACAAAGAGGAACAGGGGAATAAAGGGGAACAGGAAGGGGATGTGGGGAAGAGCAAGTACTAAGAACAAATATTATTCATTATACAATATATATTATTCATTATACAATTTCATTCAAATGTAGCTCGGATCAATACATTTTTAAAAAAATCCTTTACCTTCTGTCTTAAAATCTATATTGTATAATAATTCCAAGGCAGAAGAGTGGTAAAGGCTAGGCAATGGGGGTTAAGTGAGTTGTCCAGCATCACACAGCAAGGAAGTGTCTGAGGTCACATTTGAACTCAGGACCTCTTGTTTCTGGGCTTGGCTCTCAATCCACTGTCCCCATCATAAGTAGGTCCTTACTGGCCATTCACAGAAAAGCCAGAGACATTTGTTATTCACCAAAACCTCAGCTTTTCAAGCTTTTTATTCAGTTGTTATTGTTTAGCATTTCCTATGTCCTATAAAGCAAAACAAAATAAGATATATTTGAAAAAGTGATGTTATCAATGTCTTTTTGTTGTTTGTTTAGATTATAATCTAAAACATTTTTCTGTAGGTTTGACTAGAGGAATTACTGTATATCAAGTAATCTCTCTGTAATCTATCAACTTTTGTGCCATGCGAACAATTCTTATATGACCCAAATTCTATCACTCTGTTCAGTAACATTGCAAATGAGAAGCTAATTTATCTCTTATGGCATAATTTCCGTAATAACAGCATACAGTAATAACTAGCACTTCATGATTTATAAAGGAATTTTCCTTTGGTGAGGAATAAATATACAACAATTCCTATTTTACATTTGAAGAAACTAAGATTAAGTTACATGTTGAATAAGAACTGGATGAGAAACTCATAACCCTAGTCATAGCTGCATAGGACAGTGACAACTGTAGAGACTTAGAAAAAAGAATGTCATCAAGGCCATTTAACAAGTTCATTGGATTTCTCTATTTCTCTAATTTTATTATTTTCTCTAATTTTATTTTATTCTCCAATTCTTTTTTATTTTATTCTCTAATTTAACAGTTTCCGAAGCAGAATTTTGTAGCTCACCTAAAAAAGTACTATCCAGCATAAATTCTCTTCCTGTCCCATGATTATTTCATATGCACACATGAAGTCATTTATCTAAAGTTATCCGTTTCCATTTCTTTCTTCTCCTTTTTCTTTTCCTGAACTCTGGCAAATATGCTTACTTTTCCCTAACTAGAATTCTAGCCAAAGCTAATTGCAATCACTCATGAAATCTCAAGCTGCAAGGCAAGAGAGAGGAAAGAATTTTTTTTTTCCTGTAGGGGAGATTTATTTTTCCATTTCTGAAAAAGTATCAATAACAATGAAAAACCAAAAGTACCTTGCTATGGGTTACAGTCAAGTATTTAATCAAAATGATTAGGAAAAGAATCGTGCTTTTGGAACATTTAAAAATTAGTCAAAATTAGCATTAATGAAACATTACCCCAAGATACACAAAGAGTAATTTACCCTCTTCTCTACATGGTAAGATAATATGAGTTTATCAATGAGCTTAAAGAACCAATCAATTTCTACCATGGAATTTTGACATTTACAACTGAAATGTCACTATGAAAAAAACAGTTTATCACAAAGTTTAATGCACTAACAAGTGACTTGGGAAAGAGTTGCTTGTGAAAAATACGTTGCATTCAGATATTATCAAAATCACAGAAATAAAGATGGCGGCAGAGTAAGAAGCAGCTCTTAACCTCTCCTGACCGAAACACACAAAACTCCTCAAGGGGACATAAAAACAAGTCCAGACGAACGGAGGAACCCCACAACAGGGCACAGCGTGGAAGGTACGTGGAATCGAGGCATTTCCATGCTATAAAGGGGTGAAACAGCTCTCACTAAATCGCGGGCTGAGCAACCACCCCACCCTCACCCCCTCCACACACAGCACCTATAGCACCGAACCCAGCTAAAAAGAAATAGAGCAAGTTTGGGGCACCCATCGAGTCATTGGCAGCTCCGGGGCCTGTTCCTGAGAGCAGCAAGATTTGGGACCCCAAAAAGCCAAAGAACGCACCCAAAATCTGAGCGCGGGCTTAGGATGCAGAGCGCGGGAGCAGAGCTCAGGCGGGCTCAGAGCTCAGGCTCTGAGGAGGCGTGGGTGGAGGCAGACACAGCCACAAGCTAAAGCTCTGAAATCCTGAGTGGGGAACCAGCGACTGTGGAAGCAGCGCCCTGAGACTTGTAAAAAAACCTCCAGCAGAGGATCAAGCAAGGGGGCTTGACGCGGACAGACCCTGAGCACAAGGATAAACCTGAGAAGCTGCTGGGCTAACAATTGCTACCCAGTCTCAGGAAGTTCAGAAGAGAAAGATTAACAACAAGAAAAAGAAGTCTTTAACACTTGACAACTTTTACACAGAGAAAATCCAGACAACTGAGCAAACAGAGGAGGAGAACAAACAAGCATCCAGACCCTCCTCAAATAAGGAAAACTCCTCACAAGCTATGGAAGAGTTCAAAACTGAGATTTTGAGGAAAATGGAAGAGATCTGGCAAGAAAATAACAGTTTAAAAGGTAGAATCTTGCAACTGGAAAGTGAGGCTGAAAAACCAAATGAACTGATAAGCAAATTGAACACCAGAAACGACCAGATTGAAAAGGAATACCAGAAGCTTATAGCCGAAAACCAGAAGATTATGGCTGAAAACCAAAAGATTATAGCTGAAAACCAGTCCCTAAAGGCTAGAATTGAGCAGCTAGAAACTAATGATCTCTCAAGACAACAAGAACAAATAAAACAAAGTCAAAAGAATGAAAAAATAGAAGGAAACATGAAATATCTCAATGAGAGAGTGACAGACCGACAATTTGAGAATAATCGGTCTTCCAGAAAAACCAGAAATTAATAGAAACCTGGACTCCATACTAACAGAAATAATTCAGCAAAATTGCCCTGAAGTCCGACAACAAGAGGGCAATATACACATTGAAAGGATTCATAGAACACCTGCGACATTCGATCAAGAAAAGAAAACACCCAGAAATATAATCGCCAAATTCAAGAGTTTCGAAGCAAAGGAAAGAATCTTACAAGAAGCCAGAAAGAAACAATTCAAATATCAAGGAGGACCAATCAGGATCACACAGGATCTGGCAGCCTCCACGCTAAAAGATCGCAAGGCTTGGAATACGATATTCAGAAAGGCAAGAGAGCTGGGCCTGCAACCACGGATCAACTACCCATCAAAATTGACTATATATTTCCAGGGGAAAGTATGGGCATTCAACAAAATTGAAGAATTCCAGGTATTTGCACAGAAAAGACCAGGGCTAAATGGAAAGTTTGATATCAAACCACAAAAATCGAGAGAAACATGAAAAGGTAAATAAGATACAGAGGGGAAAGAAAGAAAACTTATAATTTTTAAATTTGCCTTTTTAAGGGCCTCAGTGAGATCTAATTATCTGTATTCCTATGTAGAGAAACGTTATGTATATTTCTCTGTAGTGAACTCTATTCACTATTATAATATTCACTATTATAGTAATCAGAAGAATAATTCACAGGGTGAGGGTGGAACACTAAATAATCTAATATGACATGGGGGATAGGAAAGAGGGGGTGAATAGCAGGGGACACCAAGAGGAACTTGAGTGAATAAGAAAATAGGATATTCTATTACACACAAAGAGGGCATGGGAGGGAGAGGGGACAAATACTATTATAAGAAGGAGAGGAAGAGAGCATTAAGAGGTAATAATCAAACCTTACTCTTAGTGTAATCAACCCGGAGAGGGAAGAGTAGCTATACTATCCATTGGGACATAAAACTCTTATCTAACCCTTCTGAGAA
>NC_058135.1:34102142-34113441 GCF_016433145.1 Gracilinanus agilis | reverse complement strand
AGATCAACATCTCACACCCTACACCAAGATAAATTCAGAATGGGGGAAGGACTTGAATATAAAGAGGGAAACTATAAATAAGTTAAGTGAACACAGAATAGTATACTTGTCAGATCTCTGGGAAAGGAAAGACTTTAAAACCAAGCAAGAGTTAGAGAAAATTACAAAATGTAAATTAAATGGTTTTGATTATATTAAACTAAAAAGCTTTTGTACAAACAAAAACAATGTAGTCAAAATCAGGAGGGAAACAACAAATTGGGAAAAAATCTTTATAACAAAAAACTTGGACAGGGGTCTAATTACTCAAATATACAAGGAGTTAAATCAATTGTATAAAAAATCAAGCCATTCCCCAATTGATAAATGGGCAAGAGACATGAATAGGCACTTTTCAGGTAAAGAAATCAAAAGTATCAATAAGTACATGAGAAAGTGTTCCAAATCTCTAATAATTAGAGAAATGCAAATCAAAACAACTCTGAGGTATCACCTCACACCTAGCAGATTGGCTAAAATGAAAGAAGGGGAGAGTAATGAATGCTGGAGGGGATGTGGCAAAATTGGGACATTAATGCATTGCTGGTGGAGTTGTAAACTGATCCAGCCATTCTGGCTGGCAATTTGGAATTATGCTCAAAGGGCTATAAAAGAATTCCTGCCCTTTGATCCAGCCATACCATTGCTGGGTTTGTACCCCAAAGAGATCATAGATAAACAGACTTGTACGAAAATATTTATAGCTGCGCTTTTTGTGGTGGCAACAAACTGGAAAAGGAGGGTATGTCCTTCAATTGGGGAATGGCTGAACAAACTGTGGTATATGCAGGTGATGGAATACTATTGTGCTAAAAGGAATAACAAACTGGAGAAGTTCCAGGCGAACTGGAGAGACCTCCGGGAACTGATGCAGAGCGAAAGGAGCAGAGCCAGAAGAACATTGTACACAGAGACTGATATACTGTGGTAAAATCGAATGTAATGGACTTCTGTACCAGCAACAATGCAATGACCCAGGACAGCTCTGAGGGATTTATGGTAAAGAAAACTACCCACATTCAGAGGAAGGACTGCAGGAGAGGAAACACATAAGAAAAGCAACTGCTTGAATGTATGGGTCGGGGTGGACATGATTGGGGATGTGGACTCGAAATTACCACACCAATGCAACCACCAACAATTTGGAAATAGGTCTTGATCAAGGACACATGACAAAACCAGTGCAAATGTGCATCGGCCATGGGTGGGTGGAGTGCGGGGGGTGAAGGGGAAAGTAGGAGCATGAATCATGTAACCATGTTAAAAATGATTATTAATAAATGTTTTAAAAAATCACAGAAATAAATATGAAACAAGGTCAAAGTCTCTTGAAAATGAAAAAGAAATTCTCTTCAAAATTATCATGTAACACGTAAAAGGGGATTCAATTTTGTGGCATTATATAAAAGACAAAATACATTCTAGACAAATGTGGCTGTCTTTATTTGCTTAAATGCTTTTAAATAAATTCTTAGGAATCCTGAGTCTCATGCTTCTACACCATAAAAGTAATTTCTTTCTTGAAGCAGAGAATTAGAATTTTGTATAAAAAGCATTTTTTCTCCTATTTCCCTAATTGATACTGCTAATAATGCACATAAATTTTTCCTCCAAGTTATTACATAAAAATCCTGGAAAAGCAGAAATCCTAAGAATTTAACAACATGTAGGTTAAATCTTGCTTATAATGTGAAAAAGTTCTAACACATTTAGCCTTCCTGTCTTTAAGCAGTGATCCAAAATCTAAAATCTTATTCTTTTTAGAAATTTTATGATGTTGTCCCCAAACTTTTTCCAGTTTGGATGATGAAAAACTGCTTTCCAAGGTAAAGTAAGCAATTTAACCAATTTATCACTCCCAGGAGGAGGAAAGATGGCCACCATTCTGTCCACTACTGATTCAACCAATGGAGCTGTTAGTGAAAAATAGTATTGTATTTCTAATTCTTCCATAACTTTGAAAAACTTCAGATTAAATTTGCCTCCAGAACCAGTTTTATTATGCAAAAAATAACATTCTTAATTTGGATAGCTTATTTTGTGCCCATCTTTGGAATTCTCTTACTATTTCCTGCCTTGACTGATTAATTTTTCTCCAAGACTGTGCCACTTCCTTTTTTTTTTTTTTAAACCCTTGTACTTCAGTGTATTGTCTCATAGGTGGAAGAGTGGTAAGGGTGGGCAATGGGGGTCAAGTGACTTGCCCAGGGTCACACAGCTGGTAAGTGGCTGAGGCCAGGTTTGAACCTAGGACCTCCTGTCTCTAGGCCTGACTCTCACTCCACTGAGCTACCCAGCTGCCCCTAGGGCCACTTTCTTTTAATTTAGACCCTTCTATAACTTGGCTTCCATTTTCAAATTTGGCTCCTTTCTCACTTTCCATCTGGGTCTCAGAAAGTGGGCTCTGTGGCCCTTCCACTTTGCTACTTTCTACTACCACCTGGGGATTATTTTTGTCTTCTTTTGTCACTTTCATTTGACTTGAGATTCTTCTTGTCTGTGTTGTCCATCTCCAATTTTGTTCTTTTCCCATTTTTTGCTTGTGAGTCCTGGCCAGGGTTTGACTGAGCCCCCTCTCTGTTACTCTTGACCATTTCCTGAAGTTTATATTTTCTGTACAACATGTAATCTTTGAAAACACTCAAGCAACAGACAGTCTTAATGCTTTCCCCCACAATGGTATACTGGAGTTTCCTGAGATCTACCTCATCTTCAGGATTGAGGCAGCCCACTATGCCTGCTAGTTCTTTAATAACTTCTTTTCTCAGGTGACTATTATTTCATGTTTTGTAAATAATCTGGAATGCCCCTTTATTTGGTGCTTTAAACCAAGGTGCCAAGAAGGGTTCAACATATTTTTTCATGTCTTCTATGAAAACTTTGCATGTGCCAGTTATGGGCAACTTATGCAGAATAACTCATGGGACGTGGGATGAGGGGAGTCAGTGATGACACCAAGATTATAAACCTGGGTGAATGGGAAGATGTCAAGGGATGAATGGGAAGGGATCAAGGTTGGAAACTAAAAAGAGGTCATTAGATTTAGCAATTAAGAGATAATTGGTAACTTTGGTGAAAAGTTTCATGTGGATGATGAGGTCAGAAGCCAGACTGGAGTAGGTTTAGGAAAGAATGAGAAGAGAAAAAGTGAAAGCATCCAATCATAGACTATTTTCTCAAGGTGTTTGTTGGAGAAAAGAAGGAGAATTTGGGACAATAGTTAGAGGTGATGATAGGATCAAGTAAGGGTTGTTGTTTTTTAAAGAATGGTGGAGATGTGAGCGTGTTTCTAGATAGCAGGGAAGGAACAATTGGGAGATGGAAGATTAGAGTAAGAATGAAAGTGGGGGTAATCTGCAGGGAAACATGGGAGTGGATATAAGTGCCCTGTATTTCCAGGGATTAGCGCAGCTCCTTGCACATAGCAGGCATTTAGTAAAAGCTGCTTGAATTGAATCAGGTTTTTAATATCTCTGCACTTTGAAGGAAGCATCAACTAAATCACAAATTATTGAAATTTAAAAATATTTAGAAACATTGCTTCAATAGAAACTAATTTATAGTGTTACAGTCTAGGAGAACAAGTTTGCTTCTATGTAGGAATTTCCTTGGTAAACTTTTTTTGAAGCCAGACATCATATAGATGACCTAAGAGACTACTGAATTCAAGCACATATCTTGCAAATATTCCATAAAAGTTAAGGGACATGAATAGCTAGTTTTCAGATGAAGAAATCAAAATTATCAATAATCACATGAACAAGTGTTCTAAATTCCTTCTGATTAAAGAAATAAAAATCAAAACAACTCTGCTAGGTGTGAGGTGCCACCTCACACCTAGCAGAATGACCAATATGACAGTAAAGGGAAATAATAAATGTTGGAGGAGATGTGGCAAAATTGGGACACTAATGGATTGCTGGAGTTGTGAACAGATTCAACCATTCTGGAAGGCAATTTGGAATTATGCCAAAAGGGCTTTAAAATAATGTATGCCCTCTGATTCAGCAATACCACTCCTAGGTTTGTACCCTAAAGAGATAATAAAAAAGAGTTTTACAAAAATATTCATAGCCACTCTCTTTGTGGTGGCAAAAAATTGGAAAATGAGGGAGAGTCCCTTGATTGGGGCATGGCTGAACAAATCGTGGTATATGATGGTGATGGAATACTATTGAGCTATAAGGAATGATGAACTGCTTGATTTCTATATGAAATGGAAAGACCTCCATGAACTGATGCAGAGTGAAATGAACAGAACCAAGAGAACACTGTATACAAAAACTGAAACATTGTGGAACAATCAAGTATAATCAAATTTGCTACTAGTAGCAATGTGATGATCCAGGATACTCCAGAGGGACATATGAGAAAGAACTAGAGAAAGAACTGTGGGAGTAGAAACAGAGAAGAAAAATATATGAATTATCACTTGTTTTGAATTGCTTGTAGGCTCTGGGAGAGGGGAATAAAAAGGAGAGGGAGAGAAAAAAATCATGTAACCATGGGAAAATATTTAAAAAAAAAAACAAAATTAAAAGTAAAAATTAATTTTTTAAAAAAGAAAATGTTCCATAAGGTAGTCATTATCTAGGATTCTCATGTTTGATTATCCTTATCCACAGTTTGCTATCATGGAAGGAGGTCAGCAGCATTTCCCTGCAGGCTGCCTCATATTCATCTGCTGAACCTCTAGTCTTCTCTTCATCCTCTCTGGCTACCTTCCAGACTTAAAGAAATTTCACCCTGGGCTTTCCTCTTCTGATTAACGATTGACCAGGCCCAGTCTCCTCCTCAGACTGAGTGCCATGCCCCTCGTTCCCATCAAGTGCCAGGCATGCCCTGTCCCCCTTTCCATACCCAGGGGAGGGAGAAAGCACTCCCTTGGGCTGCTAGGTGGAGGGGCAGGTTAAGTGAAGAATGTCCTTAGCAAGTATAGAGAGGGGGAGGAGAGTGACCAGAGTGCTCTGCTCCCCTCCAGCTTTGCTACCTGTGAGCTGCCCACCTTACCCCCTGAGAGCTTTCATTGGCCTGCTGGGCAAAGGGGGGGACAATGCAAAAAAAATGTCATCAGGCATACTGGAGAGGGGGAGGGGATCAGCTCTGCCTAAGTCCCTCTGCCTTTCTAGTAATGAACTCAGATGAGGGTTAGAGGGAGGGCAGCTATGTGCCCACAGAGCACAGAGAGCCCACAGAGTCATCTTTGGCTCTGTTGTGAGGAAGATTATTTAGTATTAGTTATATATAGTTAATATGGACCTAGGAGGAAGGGCTGGAGCATTCCAAGATGGAATGAAGGAGCAGGAAGTAGGGCTTGTGCTCTGAGAGAGACTCCATTAGTGGTTGGCACAAACTGTTGCTAGCCCTGGGAGATTTATTTTAAACATTCATCTTTTAAAAATTTGAGTTGTAAATTCTCTCTTTTTAGCCTCTTTTCTACCCATCAATAAGATAAACAATATGATATCACTTATAAGCATGAAGTCATAGAAAACATTTTCATATTATAGCCATTTTGCCCCCCAAAAGTGAGAAAAATAATGTAAGTGAAAAAAGTATGCTTCAATATGCACTCAGAGTTCCTCATTTCTTTCTCTGGATGTAGAAAGCATTGTTCACTGTTAGTCCTTTGGAATTGTCTTGGATCATAGTATTGATTAGAGTAGCCAAGTCTTGAACAGTTGATCTTTGATACAATATTAATATCATTGTTGTAAGGGTTAAAATTAATGGTTTGACTAAAATATAATAGAATGTGATCACCAAAATCAGAATTCAAGTCAAAAATTACTTTTCAGCAGCTTTATTTACAAAATGGAGGGAAAGAATAAGGTAAAGAAATGTGAAAGAGGGCAGAGTGAGAAGTCTGGCTTCTTACTCTAAATATTTGCTCTAGCCCCTGGCTCTACTCCAGCAGGGCTCCAGAAGCTCCAGCTGAAGGGCCCAGAGGTAAATTAATCAAGGATTTCACCCAGGCAGCCTCCTCTGAGAGGAAGGCTTATCTAGTGTTAATCTCTCTGGAAGTTAGGAAAGGAAGGTCAGCTTCTTCTACTCACCAATCCAAAGTCCAAGGGGAGAAGATCCCAGAGCAGTCCTACCAAATGCTAGAATCCTAGGCCCACATTGAAGAAAATGATCCTCCATTGGCCTCCACAGCCTCAAAAGACCTCGAAGACTCACTCACAGAAAGTTGCAGCAATTTTTAAAGACCCTTCTTTAACCCCTTCTTTAAGGGACCAACTACCATTTATAACTTTGCTTAGGACTGCCCAGGGGGCAGTCAGTTGTTTCTGAGTTGTCACCCACTTTAGCATGGTGGATTGCCCACTTAGGCATTAAATAGGGTGATTAAAGTTAAAAGTAGGTGAGGAGAGAATTAATTCCATCTTCACACTATGTATAATGTTCTGTTGGTTCTGCTTAGTTCACATTGTACCAGTTCATAGAAGTTTTTCCAGGTTTTTTTTGAAACTATCTCCCAAAGTCATTTCATAGAGCACAATAGTATTTCATAACAGTCATACACCACAACTTGCTCATCCAGGGGAGGTGAATTGTTAAAGGCTTTTTTTTTTTTTGATGGTGGTGGGAGGGATTAAAGAGAACTTCCCAGTTCTAGAAAGGCTCTCTTTCAATGATAAGTATGACTCCTTTCAGCCACAATTAATTTCCATTTCCGTGCTGAAAGAACTAGGCAAAAATTACATGTTAAGAGAATAATAGGGCTCTTCACAGAGAGAAAATGAGTTAATTTGAGCTTATAATCAGAAAAAGAACAAAGAAACTTGAAGTAAATTTTATGCCAGGTGTAGAATCAGGGAAAATATAGAAAGCAATAGAAAGACCCTAATCCCAGGTCTTTGGAGAGACACACAAACACAAGCAGTCTGGCAAGAAGGGAGGGTCAAGAACTTGTGGAAGTGCTCCTTTACCTCTCCCCTCCCACTAAGCAGTTAGAAGTCAGTTAACAGTTTGGTAATGGTGGACAATCTGGCTTGATAACTCCTGGGCCAAAATGGTAAGTGGGAAAGGCTAAACTCCTTATGATGATATCTTTCTCTGAATTGTTTCCCCACAGGATAGAATTGGTGAAACTTGATGCCCCTCACTGGCTCAAAGATTAGGATTAATTTCAGGGCCACCAGTAAGAGGAATTTGGCTAATGGAGGATGTGAGTATATTTCCCAAGATATCTGTATCCAGACACTGTTCCTAGTTGATAAGGGTTTAATGATATCTGGGAATGGGAAAGGGGAAATGGTTTAGGGTTGATAGGAAAGGAAAACAGTACCTAAACAGTTATGTCAAAGCAGTCCCCCCAAAGGGGGAAATGTATCTTGAATGGCTGATCTGCTCTCTAACCCTATAAATATTCTTCTTCTAAACCTAGATAGCTAAACTAAGGTAAACTATGATATTGTTGAAGGTCTAACAAAAGTAAAACAGGTTTGGCTGTCACAGACTGAATGGCTTAGCTCAGAGCCACACAGCTTGCAGAGATAGCCCCCAGATCAGGATCAAGACCCAAGACCTCAGACCTAAGACCCAAGACCCTCCAAGCCAGGTGTCCTGCCTTTTTATACCAAGACTCTAACTGCCTCTAACTGCCCCCTCTCTTAGAGTTCTGGGGGGCACCATGGAATTCTGTGCTGCAGTTTGAACCCCTCACAGCAATATGGATCCCACACAGGCCAAGAAATCAGTATGTTCCTTCATACTGTAATTCATATATATCTTTTCCTAGCTTCTAAGTAGCAATTCTTCTGAGGGGAACACCAACCCTTTGAATACTGAATGTGTCTTCCCTCCTCTTCCAATTTAAGTCATAAATCAACAATACTCACAGGGATATAATTCCCCTAACCACCAGATTAGGGGCAATATTCTGGGCAAGTTTAAGAATGTGTAGTCCCATTATTAAGTCTCAGTGGTTTGAGAGCCAGACCTGGAGATGGGAGGCTCTAGGTTCAAAACCGGGCTCAGACACTTCCTAGCTGTATGAGCCTGGGTAGGTCTCTTAACCCCCATTACCTAGTTACCTAATCCTTACCACTCTTCTGCCTTAGGTTGTTGATTATTTGTCCTAGGATGTATTGATTCTAAGATAGAAGGTAAGGTCTTAAAAAAAAAAAGAGCTGTTGGGCTATTCGAAACAAACTACCCATTCCTAGAATTCCATCAACAACTCAGCAAACAGTATAATGGAAACTAGGTTGATTTCTTGGACTATCAGAGTTCTCAAGGATTAAAGTTAAATCAATATTATATTCAACTCCCAGGTATTTTCCTCTTATGTACTCCTCCCAGGTTTTTCCCTCCAAGTCCAAAATTTGGAACTTGTTCATTGACAGATGATTATCAAAATGCAAATATTTACTTTTAAATGGGATAGTTAACAACAGGTGTTTGCCTGAAAAGGAATGGTATATAGGTGAAAGTGTCTCAGGCTATGTGTAGTCTACACAGGATTTCCTCTAAGACAGAGAGGTTTTCTGTCTATGTTCTATAATCTGATGTCAGGGGTCTGGGAACTCAGAAATTTTAATATTTAGATAACTATATTTCAACATATTGGTTTCCTTTGAGATGCTATGTACTTTATTTTATGCATTTGGAAATATTCTGAGAAGGGGACCATGACCTTCAACAGAATGCCAAAAGGATCCAGGACACAAAAGTAGGTTCTAAAGACTTCTTTTGTGCATTCTTTGATTTCCTTCCCAATGGTACTTCTTGGTCATATCAAGAGTCTACTACCTACTGATTCCTAAATCACATTTCCAAATTCCTGATGTTTACTGTACATGGTAACCTAGACAAGCTACAAGCCATAAGAATTAAACCTGCTTTTCTTTCACACCAAAATGTTCTTTTTACCTAGAGGTGGCTGGGTAAAGAGTGAGTAAAAAAACAGTGAGTAAAGAGCTGGGTCTGGAGTATTCAGATACAAGTTCAGGCACGTATTAACTGTATGACGGTGGGCAAATCTCTTAATATCTAACTCAGTTTCCTCAACTCTAAAACGGGATAGCACTTGATCCCTAGGATTGGTGTAAGTATTGATTGAGATAACATTTGTAAAGTTCTTTGCATGGTGTGTGACTCATAGTAGGTGTTTAATAAACAGGTGTGTTTTTTTTTTCATTCCCTCTATAGTTACATGCATCTAGAAAAGGGATTTACATTCAGAGATCTTCATCCCCTCTCCACAGTGTCTTCCCCAGTGAAGTTCAGCTGAAAAGGTAAAGGACACTAGTTAAAATGAACTCTGGGTAGTCAATATGCTGAGTACAAAGTCCTTTTACTTGTGAAGGTAAGGTAGTCTAGTCAGGAAGATATAGAAAAAGAGAAGGAGGAAGTAATAGAGATAGATTGAAACAGATACTTTTAAATTTTATAACTTATTGAGAAATATGGCCAAGCTCTTTTTCATTGGAGATAAGGCAGAGTTTAGAATTATCACCTTGCTGGCTAAATCTGAAATGGATTAAAATTAAAGATTTAATACTTCCTGCCCCAGGCCTTTCCTACCCTCTCATTGGAGTGAGTGGAGGTGAAGCTCAATGAGCTCCTCCAAGATCCTCCATTTAAGAAAAGTGCCCAAGGCAGTACCTCAACATTTCCTGACTATAGACTTAAGGTACTACCCCCCAAAACCTGTTTTTTTTTTCTTTTTCTGTGTTCTACTCATTGTTCTATCCCTCCTCAAGCTCTTGAGTACAAGGGCTGTCATTTCCCTTTCTTTGTACTCCCAGCACTTAGCACAATGCCTGCTACATTGTGGACACTTAAATGTTTATTGATTAACTACTGATGGAATACATCTTAGCGCTAGAAAACCTTTGTTCGAATGACTCTTTTCAATTCTTTTAAGAGTCTCTTGGTTTAAGATAGAATATGGGTAGGTGGTGGCAAAAAAAAATCAGTTGAATAAGGCCACAAGTTTAAACCTTTGCTGTTTTCGTCACTATTCAGAGTAAAGGGGGTTAGGAGTGGAGGTGGGAGGAAGTAAACATATATATCATTGATGGGCCTTCTTGGTAGTGCATAGATGATAGAGTTTGGGACTTGGAAGACCTGATTTCAAATTTTGACTCACATCCTTGCTAACTGTGTTACCCTAATGAAATCACTTAACTTCTCTCTACCTTGACACAACATTACCATTTTTCATGTGCTTATTTTCTTATTTCCAATTTTATCTTTAAATTCACTAAGGATGAGTTACACTAGTTAGATCTTTCTCCCAGTCTTTCTACAAATTCCCTTCTGTAACAAACTTGGTCTCTAGTGAGGAGGAATCCAAATGCATCCCAAGGCAATTTATTCTACTTTGGTATAATTCTAATTATAGGAAGCTTTTTTTTTCCCCTGATATCAAACCTAAATTTATCTCTTTGAAATTTCTCCCCATTGCTCTGAGTTCTGCCTTTTGAGCCAAGTGGAGCAAGTACATAATCTCTCTTTCATGTGACAATCCTTCAAGACCTGGAAGAACAGCTGTCATATCCCCCCTAATACTTCAAATATTCAAAAACAACTGACACATCCCTACCATCCTTCAAATACTTAAAACGGTTGTCATGTCTCTTCAAAGCCTTCTCTTTTCCAGGTTACATTTCAACCAATCCCAATATTGCATGAACTCAAGACCCATCCATGACATAATGAAAAAAGTATTTGCCTTAGAGTCAGGAAGACCTAAATTTAAAAGCAGCCTCAGACACTTACCAATTCTGTTACCCTGGGCAAATTACTTCATCTCTCATGTCTCAGTTTTCTCATTCCTAAAATGAGGGATTAGATTTATGACCTCCTCCAGTTCTAAATTTATGATCTATGATTATCTTGATTGTCTCTTTCCAGACAATATCCAGATTATCAATGTCTTATCTAAAATATCATATGTCATATGAGTACATAAGCATATAAGTTTGTATAATACATATAATTATATACAATATATAATATTTTATATTATATAACCATATATAATATATAATTTATATATATATATATATTTTTTTTTTATCCTGGGACTCCATTCTAGGAGCATAGGGCCACAACCAGTAGGCAATGGGACACACAGTCGCTCAGGGTTGTCTGAGCCCGGACTTGAACCTAGGACCTTAGGTCTCTAGGCCTGGCTCTCAATCCACTGAGCTAGCCCAGCTGCCCCTACTTTAGGTTGCAGTTTCTTTAGCAGATGTAGTTTTTACAGGGTGGGGTTGCTAGCCCCACGCCCAACCCTCCTCCTTTT
>NC_058135.1:34065991-34092474 GCF_016433145.1 Gracilinanus agilis | reverse complement strand
GGGGGGTCCCCTGGAATTCTGGGTGAGGCTCTCCCTGTACCTTTGCAGGGATTCCATGCTTTGCATCTGCACACAACAGTAAATTCTCCCTCTTCTAGTAGGAATTTCCACTGGAAATTCTGCAGGCTTAAGATATTGTAGCCTTAAGTACCTGTCTACACTTAAATGTCTTATTCCTAACCCCTTAACAGTCTTGCTATGCTATTGCTATACTATCTATACTATCTATACTATCTAAGGAGGGAAAAAGGAAAGTATGAACAAGGGGAAAAAAACAGGTTTTGGAATAAAATACAAGCATCATACTACATGCAACAAATTATCACAGAAATCCCAAAACTGCAACAATTATAAGTTGCAAGCACTATACTTATAGCATGCAATGCAAACATCTTTGAAACACAACCAAAGCAAAAATGTAACAACCTACAGATCTTCTAAAACTTGCTCTTAACTCATAACAAAAGAAATATGGTAAAACTCTATATGCAAAACGTTATAGAACTAAGTTTCCATGTTAGTACCTTACTTAAGCTAAGTTAGTGGTATTAATAATCCTAAGTTCTAAATTGTTAGTATATTAATTTCATTTTGTTAGTCATTAATATATGTATACTATACACATATTCTTATAGACTATAGTGACTTTCCCTGACTAACTCTGTATTTCAAAGATCCCTAAAGCTATATCTCTCCCTATGATTTTAGTAATTCTATTCTATGGATTAGTAAATATAATACAGGCTATCCACAATGTCTATTTACAGATGGAAGTTCTCTTGATGTCTACCAAATCAAAAAAAAAAAACAAACAATGGATCTTTTGATATGTTAGAGATCCTAGGATACCCTTCCCTTATATATAATACATATGTACATATAATACATGTATACAGAAGAGACTCTCATTTATCTACATGAGGTCTATATCAAAAAGGTGAACAATCAATTTGTGTTGTGTACAATGAACTAAAGTGTACTGATGTATGCTGCCAGGATCTTCTGGCCCTCTGGAGAATCATAATTCTCCTTGTTAGCCATATGTAGTGTGGCATGCAACTACCGTGTGATGTCTTATATGTACCATGTGTGTTTATAACATGATAGCTGCTCCACGGATTTCTTCCTTCCAGTCCTCTTCCTGCACAGTACTTAATAAAGATTACAACACTCTCGTGATTGTCCATTTCTTGGTACTGCCTCTGCTGTGAAGTTCTGCAGCTTTCAGCTTTTGTGTTCTTGGTTTCTTCCTCTGTACTGCATGCATACTTGTCTGCCGTCTATCGTCTTGTCTGATGGTTGACTTGTCACCTTCTTAATCAGGAACATTAGTTGCTGTGATGTAATTGTGTTAACTTTGTGTCGTTTTGTGTTAAAAATTTTGCAGTTTTTTTTTGTTTTTTTCCTTTTAGAATTTCAAGCAGTTCATTCATTCTCATCATAACCGTCTGTTTGCTATGTATCTGGCAGGGCATTCATTTCATTTTGCTCTGTCAGGAGGTTTTTCATGATGTTCTTTGACAGGTTTTACATGAGTGATGTGGAACCACGGGTCTCTATTCTCAACTTTCACACAAGTTGGGCTAGTCAATAGCACCTGGAAAGGCCCGACCCATTTAGGGTCTAGACCAGATTTTCTTGTAAAGTTCCTTATATAGACCATGTCTCCCGGTTTAAGCTGATGTAAGCTAAAGTCTAAAGGAACTCTCTGGATTAACAATCCCAGTTTGTGCAATTCATCCAGTCTCTTCTTCAAAGCTTTTATGTATCTATACAGCTGACACTCAGCTCCAATGTGTGATAAGAGAGCTGATTTCTGGGATGAACTATGCCATGGAGCGTGTCCATACAGGAGTTCATACGGTGACAATCGTGTGTCACTACAGGGTTGACTTCTTAAATAAAAAAGAACAATGGGGAGTGCTTGTACCCATTTCAGATGGCTTTCAGAACACACTTTCCCAATGAGAGTTTTAATTCTCTTATTACAAATTTCAATTTGCCCTGAGGTTGAGGGGTGATAGACTGAATGTAAACTTCTCTTTATCCAAGGTCTTATAAATCTCATGCAAGATGTTCTGGGAAAAGTGTGAACCATGATCCGAATCTATTCTAGCTGGTACAGAGAATCTCGGAACTATCTCTCTCAGGAGTGTCTTCACCACAAAAGCTGCATTGTTTTTCTTTGGAGGGAACACTTCTGGCCATTGAGTCAACCTGTCTATGATGACTAGGGCATATTTGTATTCTTGACAATTGGGCATTGATATATAATCAATCTGCAAGCACTCAAACGGGGTATATGCCAATTGTCTGCCTCCTAGTCCCTTAATTCTGGTCACGCCCTGATTATATTGCAAGCAAACCTTGCATTTCTGGCATGTTCTAATTGCACAAGTGGATATACCAGGAGCCGTCCAGTGTCTTCGAATACCATCTACTAAGGATTGAGTCCCATAATGGCCTTTGGCATGCAATGCATTATATAGGGTATTATATAAAGATCTTGGAAGAATGGGTTTGTCCTCACTAGAAAACCATACACTTCTCACTAATTTGGCCCCTAGATTTTCTATCTAGTGCTTCACTTCCCTCGGGGAGTATGCCTGTTTTAGATCTGCTTCTTCCACCAAGGAGAAGTTCAGCACATGGATAGGGCCAAACCGGGCTCCAAATTTTGCGGTTACATCTGCCCTCCTGTTTCCTAATGAGACTTCATACGTACCCTTTTGATGTGACCTGCAATGCATTACTGCCACTTCCTTAGGTAACTGGACAGCTTTCAGGAGTTGGTTTATAAGGCTCCCATAGGCTATCTCCTTCCCACCAGCTGTTATGTATCCCCTATATTTCCAGATTTGGCCTATAAAATATACTACATTAAATGCATATTTACTATTGGTCCAAACGTTCAACCTTTGACCCTAGCCAATTTCTAAAGCTCTGGTGAGACTCAGGATTTCAGCCCCTTGAGCACTCATGGACTTAGGTAGAGCTGCATACCACAAAGTCTCATCTTGAGTTACTACAGCCGCGCCTGTATACCATTCTCCATCTACCACAAATGCAGAACAATCGGTAAATAAAGTGAGATCAGGAGAGACCAAAGGAATATCGGTCAGGTCATCTCTCGTCTTTTGAACCATGTCCAAGGTTTCTGTACAACTATGGATGGGTTCTCCTTCTAATGGTAAGTCTGGCATTAGTGTAGCTGGGTTGATCTCCTTACAATGATGGAAATTAAGGTTCTCATTGCCCAGCAACACAATTTGATAATGGGATAAGCACTGGGAAGTAAATGCATGCAGGTTGCTGTTTTTCAAGATGGTATCTATTTGATGAGGAGAGTACAGCATAATCCTACATCTCAAAACCAGATCTGAAGACTTTTTAACCATTAGGGCTGCAGCTGCAATTGCTCTCATACTTGGTGGCATCCCCCAGCCACAACATCTAACTGGGAGCTATAATAGGCTGTTGGTCTGAACTGATCCCCAAGAGTTTGCATCAACACTGCACTGGCTATTCCCTTGTCCTCATGCACAAACAGGTGAAACGGTTTTGCATGGTCAGGGATTCCAAGTGCAGGACTGGTCAACACCGCTGTTTTCAGTTTTTCTATAGCATGCTTGTGCTCCCGTGTCAGTTTTAAAGGTTCTGAGACAGTGTTCCTAGTCAAGTCTGTTAGAGGTTTTGAGATCAGACTATAACCAGGTATCCACTGCCTACAGTAACTTGTGATACCTAATATTGCACAGAGCTGCTTCTTGGTCTTAGGCATGCACAACTTTTGTATATGTGCAACTCTCTTTTGGGAAATCCTTCTTGTACCCTTTTCCAACACGAAGCTGAGATAATTTAGGCATGGTAACACCCACTGAATCTTACTTTTGGAAATTTTGTGTCCCCTTTTGCATAGCTCTTGCAACAGATATTTACTGTCCCTTTGATAGATTCGAGCACTTGGTGACATTAGCAAAAGGTCATCCACATAATGTACTAGCTTGCTCTCAGTGAATATGATGGTTTCAAGATCTCTTTGCAGGATTTGGCAAAAGATATTTGCGCTTTCTGCGAATCCCTGTGGAATTTGCGTCCAGCAGAGTTGTTGTCCCTCCCAAGAAAATGCAAAAATTTTCTGACTGGACTCATGCAGAGGTACAATAAAATATGCACAGCACAGGTCCACGACCGTGAACCAGGCCGCATTACTTGGAATCTCGGCGATGATATTTGCCGGGCTAGGTACCACTGCATGTCCCTTCTTAACAAAATTATTCACTGCTCTTAGATCCTGCACAAAACGCCATTGTGTCTTGCCATTTGGATCTTTCTTTGGCTTCTTAATGGGTAAAATTGGTGTGTTGTACTCGGATATAGTGTAGACCAAAATGCCTTGTTCTAGGAGACTTTGGATAATGGGCCTGATACCCTCTGTGGCCTCTTTACTCAACTTATACTGAGGGATTCTAGGTGGAGTACCCTCTTTCACCTCTATCTTAACTGGGGTGGCAGATTTCAAAATTCCCACGGTCACAACAAAGAAAGGGGGTGAAAAACAACAAGAGATTAAAAAAGACAACCCAGAAAAGCAAGAAGTTGCAGGGGCAGAGTTAGCTCCTGTAACAATACTTCCTATTACAGACAGAACAATAGTACAACCGGATGCTGGGATTATACATGTTAAAGGATATAAACCATTTACTGGAGGGGATCTAGAGATTTTAAAAAGGAGGTTCCCCCAGTTCTTTGAAAATCCACATAAGGCGATAAAAGAATTCAAACGGGCAGTCAGGCTGTATAATCCTAATTTTGAAGATGTGGAACTCTTATTAACAGAGCTATTTACCCCGAGTGAAAAAGCTAAATTTCTGGCAGAAACAAGGAACAATCCCAACCTAGCATCATGGCCTGAGCAACATCAAGATCTAGAGCTGTCCTCTCATGCAAACATGACGTATCTTAGGAGATGCAGGGAGGACTTGGCAGAGGCGATGAGACTCCATGCTAAACGATCAAATGCATGGGGTTCATTTGAAAAGTTAAAGCAAGGGGAGGAGGAACATCCAAGCTTATATCTAGACAGACTGTTGGAAGCTGGAGAGACTATTCTAGGGTTCAGGGACATGACTGCTGAAGACAGCATTCAGCATATCAGGAGGCAATTTGTAAAAGGGAGTCAAAATTACATTCAAACCTATTTTAGACTGTATTGCCCACAATGGGAGACCACGCCCATTGAGGAATTGAGAAAGACAGCAGCTTATGTCCATGACTCAAAGGATAGTGACTCTAAAACATCTAGAAACTCTGAAAAAGATCGAGAGATTGCTGAGCTTAAAAAGCAATTGATGGAAGCTCAGAAGGCCAGAGAGGTAGAAGAAATAAAAAATATGGCTCTGATGTCCACCAATCAGAGGAGCCAAAGCAGGCCTAGGCAATCTTCTAGTGGCAGTGCTAACAACAAAATTAAGAGATGTTTCCTATGTTCAAAAATTGGCCATGTGGTACAGGATTGTAGATTTAAGTCCCAGATTAACTTTGGAAATAGGAATAATAACAATAACAACAGGAGGAATACATACTATAATTCCAGATATAGTAGTAACACCAATAATAATAACAGGGACAACAATAGTAGATACAGTGATAAGGTTACGGCCAGATGTTGTGATCATGACTGTGCAAAGTTTAGTAGGTCCCCAAGCTTGTCAAAAATGGAAGAATACCTGTCCCAAGGTGCTAGACCTCGTACATTATGAACCGAGGAAGCAGCCTTAGAGAAAGCAGTTGTTGCAAGAAAAAAGAAAGGCAGTGATAATGATGTAGCAAAGGAATGTGAGAAGAAGAAAATAGGTGCAGAAGATATTATGAATTATGGGTTGGAGGAGGTAACACAAAGTTACAAAGATATGACTGAGGAGGAGTTGCAAATGGAGG
The DNA here is from genome assembly GCF_016433145.1 of Gracilinanus agilis. Classification (NCBI taxonomy): domain Eukaryota; kingdom Metazoa; phylum Chordata; class Mammalia; order Didelphimorphia; family Didelphidae; genus Gracilinanus; species Gracilinanus agilis. The sequence goes on along the minus strand of NC_058135.1, from coordinate 34,086,534 downwards.
AAGATATAATAGAAATTAAGGAGAGAATTTATGGGAAAGGAAACAGTGATATGGGGTACACTGACAGAAAACCAGGCACATCTGCCCAAGTTCTTGATAAAAGCTTGAAGAAGGTAGCATTCCTTGATTCTCACTATGGGGAGACAGAACCATTCTGTAGTAAGACTGTGGATCATTTACATGTACAGCAAAGCCAAACAGCAAGGGCAATGAATATAGACAAGTATTCTAATGGGGATCTCTTGGAAATGGACAATGTCAATGAGGAAAATGGGCTCCTGCAGACCATTGAGAAGGAAAGTGCTGAATTCTCAGACACAGGCACTACCTCTTCTCTATCACCAACTAGGGAAGCTGGAAGGGAAAGTGAAAACTCTAGTAGCTACAAGTCTAGAGGAATTTTAAAGCTAGATCCTGGAGCTAGAGAATTTGTACCAAGCCTACTTCAGGGTCAAGTGCATGATGATTGAAGCCGTCCACCGACTCCACGAAGATTCCTAGTGGGTTGGACACTCAGAAAGGGGAACCAAGGACTGAGTGAAAATGGGCTACGGGTCAAGGATTAATGGAAAGAGAACATAAGGCGAGAATAAAGATACACAGACACAGAAAGTTTTGGCATAAGGTAGACAGACAGCGAGTAAGCTCTGATGGTCAAGAGCTTCATGGTTAGGAGCTCTGATGGTTGAGAGCTCTCTTGCCAACTGATGTCTTGTCACTTTTATTGGGGTTACAACAGTATGGGGGGAAGGGGAGAGGCTGGTGGCCTGATACATTAACATTATGAGGTAATCATCATAAAATGCAAACTACCAAAATCTGAAACAATAGGTAGAGCTAAGATCAGGATCCAGGGTGGATAGGGCCTAAGGCATCTACTGATGTTTGATACCTATGTTAATTGATCATTGAAGGAAAAGTAAGGAGACTGAGATAACGGACTCTCTTCTGGGGTGTGGCCTTAGGGAAGGGCTAGGGATTTGGCAAGGTCAACATTCAATTTGACTCAGGATTGCAGAGATCAATCATTAGCAGTATAAGAGTTAAGTTTTTGAATACTTCTTAAAATAATATCACAATTAATGTATACCTGGATTGCTACAATGATGTAGCACACTTTCAAGCCTGTGATACTCCAAAGAGAGCTGCCTTTGGAGTAGATTCTGAGTTAATGCATTTAAAGAAATTCAGTTTAATAAATGTCAGTAGCCAAGAGAGGAACAAAATGGCATCAATAGGGACAAAGGAAGAATCTACAACACTGACTTTGTTTCCTTTGCAAAATACATCTAGAGTTGAGTTTCCTGTTACTGACATGGAGTCTAGGGAACAAATACAAGAAGAAAACATAGACTCACAGGACTGGGATGTAGTCATGAACCAAAAACACATTCCCAATTCTGTAGAATTTCCTTTATTGCAGAGGAATACCTCTCCTGAATCTAACTTTGCTCAAGTCAAGCAAAGCATGTTCAGTGAAGAGAAGGACACTCTACCTTACTCATGGTCTGAAAAAACTGGGATACATTTTGACACTGATAGGCCCATGAACAGTCCAGGGATGCCAATTCAGGCATTGGCAGTCCAACAAGCCATTTTTGAAGGAGACTTGCCATCATTACACTCACAGAATCCTGAGCCAGCACAGATTTGAAGGTAAAAAGTTATATTAGGAATTAACAAGGAAAATTAGGGAAGTTAATGGCGGTATATTGAATAAAGGAAAGGTGACCCTAAACTGTTAAATTGATGACCCTTCCCCCTCCTCACTGGAGGAGAAAAAGCATTTAACTAAAACTGGCTCTCTTGCTATAGATAAATATCTTACTCTCCATTTACTAAATAATTATATAATTATATTAATGAAGAATAGTACTAACAAATAGGCTAACCCTATGAGTAGAAATCACTAGCTTATACTACAATGGTTTCTCAGGAGAAACCCCAAGTCAGGAGAAACAAGCAGAGTATATGCTCACATCCAATCCCACAAAATTAACTGTCTTTAACCCTTCTCAACTGCCCCTCACCCAAAGTTCTCCAGGGGGGTCCCCTGGAATTCTGGGTGAGGCTCTCCCTGTACCTTTGCAGGGATTCCATGCTTTGCATCTGCACACAACACTGGGAAGTATCTGAGACCATATTTGAACCTAGGACCTCCCATCTCAAGGCCTGACTCTCAATCCACTGAGCTACCCAGCTCCCCCAAAACCCTTACATTTTAATTTAGAATCAATACTTTGTATAGAAAGTATCTGAAGCCACATGTGAACCCAGGACCTCCCATCCCTATGTCTAGCTCTCAATCCATTGAACCACCTGGTTGCTCCTTCAGAATTTTCTTCTAATGACAGAAAAAAACATTTATTTCATCTCCTATAGAGAAAACAGCACCAAATCTGCAGTGATTGTTCTAACAAGTCCTATCCAATGTGATTCTGGACTTCGTCTTTTATATAATTCAGCAAAGGAGTTTTCAAATTACTAGAGAAAGTTGTGGATTTTCTTTTAGTCCAGGGTATAGAAAAAGAGACTTCAGGATATCACCGACCTTATTTCTCTCTTTCAGGAAATCTTTACTCAAAGAATGCTAGGCAGGGACCTATTTCTTCAAAATTTCCACAAAAGATGACTCTTCAGTAATATTTTGTTGCATTTCACAACCTTTCTCTTCAGGAAAGCCATTTGACCCATAAATAGCTAGGTAAATTTAGGTGTTCTTATTCATCCTTCATTTTTCAAAAAGGACCAAAGACATCATGGGATGATGTTTTGACTTGTCCATGATTTGGAATAAATAATTGGTATGTATTTGACCAATAGGAAAACTCAAGATGGTTAAACAGTTTGGCAAGATAATATCTCTAGAAATATCCCGAGGAATGGGTGACTTGAAAATATATAAAGTTTAGAAATAAAGCTTAGAGTCAATCAAATAGATCAGGTCAGAAGTAGCAGAGTTGAAATTCAGGCTAGACTTAGCTGACTGGATGGTATAATCACAACTATACCTTTCTATTTAGGGACTAAGTTCTCTGTTTATGTGAATGAAGTCCTTTGGGAAGTAGATCATATAGGGGCTAGCATAGAATCAGAAGGACCTGGGTTCAAGTCTGATCTCAGACATTTCCTAACCCTGTGAATTTAGGCAAGGTACTTAACTTCTTTTACCTAGCCCTTGTCATTCTTGTGTCCTAGAATTGATACTAAGATAGAAGGTAAAGATTTTAAAATAAAGAAATGGATCCTGGAATTCTAGATCTAGAGAAGCATTACAGAATGATAGAATTTTATATTTGGAAGGGATCCCTGTGGCTTCTTTGAAGATCTCCAGTGAGGAAGAAGATCAAGACAGATCTTTTCACTTTGGGAGTTATAACAGTGAGTTTTTCATAATAATCCTCAGTTTGCCTTTTTGTACAATCCCCTCATCTTGCCTGAGGAAACAGGTGCACTGACTTGTTCAAAATCACACAGTGGCAGAGCTGAGATTTAAACCTGGGTTTTTTACTGTAAAAAAATCCATTTGGGGACAAAATCTTCTCACTGAAGCAATATAATATGTCAATTGACTAATAAGCTCTGGATTCTGTGTTCTAGGTTTGTTAGGGATGGGAGCATTTCCAAAGATTAGAGAAGTCCCTTCTATCCCCCAAATCTGGTGGCTAATGCTCTCTAAATGGATGTTAATATTATAAATATTACCCCTGTACTATTAAAATGTGCAAGTAAAACATAATGAACAACTTAAGTATATTGCTATGAGCTTTATTGGAAGATATGAATTATTTTGGAGGTAAATTCTAGCTTTTCAAGATTCTCTCAAGACACTTACTAGCTGTGTGACCCTGGGTAAGTCACTTTATCCTGTTTGCCTCAGTTCCCTCATCTATAAAATGACCTGGAGAAGGTCAGGACAAACCACTTTAGTATCTTTGCCAGAAAACTTGCAAAAGGGATCATAAAGAATCAGATATAACTGAAATAACTGAACAACAACAAATTTACAGATGGCCAGATCTTGGCTAGATAGTAAGTGATGGCGAGACAAATGCAGCTCTCAGCCCTTGAGTTCTTCCATATTAAGGGCATACTATCTCAGATCAGTAAAGCTTTTTCCATCTCATGGCAGTCTTTTCATGCTAATACAAGTACCCACATCCATGTTATTTGAGGTTGGATTGCTCCCACTTACTTAGAAAAGCTCAGTTTCTGACATCAGCCCTGGAAGATTTATGAGTGTTAATTGCCACTTGCCTAAACTGATTGACCATAGTACATGAACCTAGCTTTAACATTATACAAATGATCTTTGACCTTCAGTGGTTTGTTGTCTAGGGGAAAACCTACCATGTACTGATTCCCATAATTAACTGAAAGATGACGTTCAGTCAGTGACATTGTGAAGTGGTGGTTATCTCATTATGGGATGTTTTGAATACTGATAAATATTCTAAAGATTGTGCTTGACGGAAACTATTGTTATCACATGTTAAAACCAGTGGATGCATGCATATTGGATATGGGGGTGGGGTGAAGGGGGAGGAAGGGGAAAGTAAAAACAAGAATCATGGATTCATGAAAAATGTTTCTAAAAAAAGTAAAATATTTCTAAAAAATAATTAAAAAAATAAAAATGCAAGAAAGTTCTTTATATGTTAAAAAAAAAACTACTGTTATCTTAGGTGAGAGGAAAGGACAGAGAAGAGGAGATACAGAACTTTTAGAGGAAAAGGAAAAAAAGTTGTACTTCTGACAAGCAAATTTATTACAAGGTTATACATAAGTTTGAATTAACTCATAGAATGTAAACATAAAGAATCATAATAAGGCATAGTTAATATAACAATTGTTTGTCACACACACACACACACACACACCACACACACCACACATACACACCACACATACACCACACACACACCACACACACCACACACACACACCATACACACACGCACCACACACACCACACACACACCACACACACACCACACACACCACACACACCACACACACACACACCACACACACCACACACACACACACACACCACACACACCACACACACACACACACCACACACACCACACACACACCACACACACCACACACACATACCACACACACCACACACACACCACACACACACTACACACACCACACACACACACCACACACACCACACACACACACCACACACACATACACACACATTGTTGTTAGGAAGATTCATCTTTCCAAGTTCAGATCCAGTTGTCACTTAACCCTGTTGGTCTCATTTTTTGCATCTCTAAAATGAGCTGGAAAAGGAAATGCTGGCCACTCCATTATCTTTGCCAGGAAAATCCCAAAGGAGATCAGAAGAGAGATGTGACTGACCAGAAATGACATAAAAATGGTTTGGGTTCAGTTTTTTGCCCCCACTCTAAAACAAGACAATAAATCAAGCCCTGATTTATGGTATTTGATGATTTCCAGAGTGGAAAGGTTTGGCTAGTACAAACTAACTCTAACACACCACTGGTTATCCCAACAATACTTCCACAGTAGAGTTGCCCTTTTAAAGTTTTTCTCTGTGTGTGCATGGGGGTGGTGGGGGTGGTGGGAGGTGTCATATAACATTTTGCTTTCCTCTGCTGCCACCTTGTGTTGAAGACTGTCATTTGGAAGGGAACAACTGGCTCAGCTTTTTAATAACACATGTATAGAATTAAAGACATTTTAAACATTACCAACAACCATGTTTGGGGGATATTGAAATTATTCACATTTCTAGTTTACAAATGAAGAAAATGAGAAGTTGAATGAATTGAATAAAATGACACAATTGCCTCCTAGCACAGCCTAAAGCACAGCAAGATTTAGATTTTAGGCATTCAGAATTCCAAGGATAGGATCTTTTTCATTTCTCCTTGTAGCCTCTCATTATGTGATGGGAACAGATAATCACCCTTTGGGCAGAAAATCACTCCTAATGATGCCTCCTCCATTCCTCCCTCTAACATGAGGAATTTGAATGAGAGGAAATCCCATAAGTTTTTCCCCCATTTGATTTTAATGCTTTCTATCCATTCCTATGATTCATGCTTGTTAAACATACAGAATGACCTAGTTTTGATTCACAGAATTTCTAGCAATGTCTTCAAAGATTCAACATCAAGAAGGTTCTGGAACCAAAGCATAGATCCCTATCTCAGAAAACTGACAGAAGATCCTTCATGACTTTTGTATAAAAGGATTAAAACAAGGAAAAAAATTTTATTTCAGATGACATACTTTATTAGTAGAGGTGAACATAGCTTTTCAATTTTTTATATTACTTCATCCCCTCTTGGCCTAGGATTCTAAAGAGAACAGGGACCATTACTCATAAAAAGAAGCCCCATGTTTGGCGTTCCTGCTTTGGCTTTCCTTTTGCGAATTCATCCTTCAAACTGATTTTGTTAAAGTGCAGATCTTATCAAGTTACTCATGGTACATTACAGTAACTTATGGTACTAATCAGTAAATTTTAGTGATTCCCTTTTACCTTTAGTGATATATGTGTCTCTGTGTGTGTGTAAACGCACAAACACACACATACACGCACACACTTCTTTTTGGCACTTAAAGTCCTTCATAACCTGGCCTCATTCTATCTTTTCAGTCTTATTGCACAACAAATCTTTTCATACATACTTGAAGACCAGCCAAAATGACCTTCCAAGTGTTTCTCATACGTAGCACTACATGTCTATCTTCTTGCCTTAGCCCTGGGGTCCCCCATATACAGAATGCCTCATTTTTTTCAGTGCCATCTCTCAGAATCTCTAGTTTCTTTCAAGACTCAGCTCAAACACCACTTACTTTGTAAGTTCTTTTCTGATCCTTTTTGGGCAGTAATGGCACACCTTTTACTGAGTGCCCAAATTGAAAACTGTATGAAGAGGGAGATGGGCAGCCCTGCTTCATATCCCTCTGGCTTTCTAATAACAAACTCCGGCAAATTCTGTCCTGGGGTGATGGAACATGTGCCATAGGTTCTCCAACACTATTCTAGAGGCTATTGTCTCTCCTTCTAATATCATCTTGCATCATTTTTGGACGTGCAGGATTCTCTGGAGCTCATAGTGAAACTATTTAAGAGATGAATGTTAAATTTTTGGCACGGGCATTTGAAAATTAACAAGTACTAGAAATCAGGTCTTGATTTATTCTGTTGAGTGTCTAGATTTAAAGTAATGGAGAAAATGTTAATAATGCAGATTAAATTTTAAAATATGTCATTTGGTTTTCAGAAAGTTGATTTACTAGTACATATTAGCCTCCCCACCTCACCAGATTATAAATTCCATTAAAGCAGAAATAGGTTTCACTTTGTAGTCATAGCCTCAATGCCTGGCAAATGCTTAATAAATGCTTTTAAATTGATTTATTATTAGATACCCTGAGAAAAACAGCCTCTGTGTATGCTGAGCAAATAAATAAATAAATCAGAGGGAAACCTATAAAGCACCATTTACCATCACTACTCCTATTAGCAGCAGCAGTGGCAGCAGTAGCAAAAGCAAAAGACATGTGTAACTAGAGTCCCAAAGTCCAGGAATGGTATTCTGTTCTTGGTGGAAATCAATGCTCTGTATTAGTATGTGGGTGGGGAGGAGTTGGTCAGAGCCTGAGAGAGAAGAATTTTTCTTCTCTGTTTACTTCTACTCTTGAGTATCTTTAGTTTCTTCCAGTTTGGGCACTCTAGTTTCCAGTTTGGGGAAAGAAGATGGATGATACCAACCCCACTTCAAGATGCTGAAGGAAAAAAAACTGGAAATAAGTTGACGTAAGAGAAGCTGGAAGTTTTAATCACGTGATTTCTACCAAAAAAAAAAAAAAGAGTCTTATACCATGGATTAGGGAACTTGGATTATAAATGATAGTACAGAGGAGAAAGCACTAGACCTGGAGCCAGAAGTCCTGGGCTTCAGTTTCAATTCTGCACCCTTATTACCACTGTCACCTTAGATAAGACAACAGCTTGAACCTTAGCTTTCTCATATGCAAAATCAGAATTTTGGGCCAAATGATCCTTGAGGTTTCTTTTTGCTTTTAGTATTATCATTCCCCTACCAAGACTTTTGGCACATCCATATGTGTATACACGTGTGTGTGTTTGCCAGGGGTATTCATAATGCTGTCCAAATCCTCTCAGTTTGAGAGAACTGGGGAAAAAGTATCATGGAACCTGTATCATTAGGAATCAGAATTTAAAGTCAAGAGCAAGAACCAGATGGATAAATGAAAAATCAAAGGCAAGAATGGGAGAGATAGATTGCAAAGATGACTGGCTAGAGAGAGGCAGGGCGCAGGATGCAAGATGCAAGATGCCATCATTCAGAACTGAGGATCTAAGAGAGTACTAAATTATCTAAATAATTCATTTAATTTATCAAATTCAATTGTCCTATGGGTATAGATTTTTATGGTTCAATCTTGTGAAGTTAAGCTGACTCTCTAGATTCTCACAAAGTCTTTCTTCCTTGAGATCCTTCCACTGCCACTTTCCTTGGGGTTTTCTATGAAAAGCATGAAGGCACTGTAATCACCAGAGGAGGCATGTGAAATCATATCTATGAAATCAAGGTATGGAAGTCATTTGAAATTTTTCCATGCAGCCTTTTAATAGAGGGAGAATGGTATTTCTAAAATTATATATCAATAGCCTCAAAACCCCAGGAAGGTTAGTAGTCTAGAGACTAACAATAATATTAACAATAAAGACAATAAGAATACATGAATTTGTATGTATATATGTATAAATATATATGCTAAAATGTATCCAAAGCCCATTACTAAAACATATCTAAAGTCTATGACTTTTTAAATGGGTATCTGTGACTATTTAAATGGACCTGAAAGAAGGTTAGTAGTTCTCTGTAACCTTCAGGATGAAATTTATAACATTATTTGGGACCAGAATCATTACTCAGTCTTAATCATTGTCTTTCATTGGTATAGTCTGTGCATGCACATGTGTGTGTGTGTGTGTGTGTGTGTGTGTGTGTGTGTGTGTATGTGTGCAATTTCTTATTCACCTCCCCTTTTAGGGATTGTCATATCATCTAGAAAAGATGTTATACTGTACTGACCTAATATTATACATGACTATATAATGTAATGCAGGGTGGCAGCAAAAACTCTTGCTTTTGCAAACCAATTGTAGCAGCCTGTCAGTTAGAAAGGTTTAGAATGTTGAACCAGCTTGGGGGCTGGGCTCACAGGAAAACCATTAGAGCTAGGCTATAAATATCCCTGGAGTTCCAACTGAAGGGCCTTTTGCATTTGGGGCATCTTGGACTTTGTCTGTTCTTTCTGGACCTCTCCCTGACCTCTCCATTACATCCTGCTATTTTCCCTGGATCTCCCCACTGGGTCCTGAGAGGAAGGGTGGTTTGGTGGTTGGACATCATGGTTTTAGCTTCTGTAGGCAGGAAGGACAAACTAAATCAAGCCATCCCCTTATCAAGTGACTTGATAAATACTTTTACCTCAGGGCAGTGAAACCTTCCTAAATGAGGGAGCAGGCTTCTCTCAGTCTGACTCTCTCCTGTGACCCTTCCCCCAGCACCAGCTTTCTCCCTAGTAGCAGTTACAAAACCCTCAAACCCTTTTCCCCTCTGCTTACCCCTGACATCAATAAATCCCCTTTGATATCTACACAAAGCCTCTGGTGAATCATCAATCTTGATATTAGGGCAAAGGCTGAAGAGGGAAGGAATAATTTTCCTTTTATTTCTTGAGGGCAAACCTAGACACCCATCTTGAACAGGAAGTGGCCAGCTGACCCTTCCTGTAGATTTCAGTTTCACTGGCAGGGAGGAGCCTCTTGTCTCCTCTCTCAAGGGACCTTAGAAATTAACAACAAAAATCTTTCAGCCAGACCCATATTACTTCTGGCTGACTCAATTCTTCTTGTATCACAGAGATAGCTTCCCTGCCTGAAGGACCCAGCCTATTCCTCCCAGGACCCTCTGTCTCTAGCCTCAGTGATTAGCCTGTTTGACCAGCCCCTCCTTATATTCCCCCATTTATTCCTAACATCATCAATATCCCATTACATTCCATAACAATAACTATTAAACTAATCAGCAAAGAGACAAAAGTCTAAGAACTAAATTTTCCTAGTCATGCAGATTAGGAAGTTGAGACAATGATCAAAGCAGTAAATGCAAAGCAATAGGATCTTTTATACTAATACTGCAATATACTAATAATGCAAGCTGATTGTAACAAAAAGATCCATTATAAAACATTAGCAGTTTTCCTACACAGAGAAAGTTACTATGAAAAGAGGAAGGACATTGTTGCCACAAAATCAGTATTGTTCCTTCAGGCCCAAATGTAAAGTTTCAGATTGACTAGCAGGGAATTTCCTTATCTCTTTTTGATGTCAGGTAAAAGTCCTAGATTCCTTGTGGAATATCCAGTTACATAATTGAGGTCCACATTATTCAGAGTATCCTAGCCAGGCTTAGCATCAACCAGGTAAAACATTTCTGTCCAGAAAGGAAATAGTATAGTAAAGAAAATGTGTCAAAGGACTCCTGTCATTATTTGTTAAATCTAGGGGACTTTGAATGCTCAAATTTGAGTAGCTAAGTTATACAGTAGGCCTAAAGTAAGAAAAATTGAGTTCAAATTTTGCTTAACTAGCTGCATAAACCTGGGCAATTGATTGAACTTCTCTCTATCTCAATTTCCTCAACTATAAAATGGGGGTGACAATAGCACCTATGTCCCAGGCTTGTGAGGATCAAATGAGATTAATTTTTTTTGTAATTTTTTTATTTTTATTCAATTTTATTTTATTTTCAGTTCCAGATTCTCTCATTCCCCACTTTCCCTCCCCTCCCCTTTGAGAAGACAATAAATATAAAAACCTATTACAAATATGAAGTGATACAAAACAAGAAAATATAAAACAAAACAATGATAGTGTGTTGTATGACTTCACATGTATAATTTTTATTATATTGCTTGTTTTCTAAATGAGAATGGAGGGAGAAAATTTGAAACTCAACCTTTTTTAATGTATGCTAAAATAAATAAAATGTAACTATACTATAAAAATTATACTGTGAATCCATCATCTCTCTGTCTGATGAGGTATAATTTTCCTCTTAAATACATGGGGATAGTGGTGGTTTATTGTGTTAATCAGATTTGCTAAGTCTTTCACAATTTATTTTCTTATGAGATAATGTTTATATCTTATAAAATAATGTATGTACAACACTTAGCGGTGGCACATAATAGATACTGTAGGTACTACATAAATGCTAGCTATTATTAGTAGTAGTATCATCATCATTATCTGAAAAATTACTTGAAGTGGCAAGGTCCATTGGAGTTCAATGTGAGGAATAGTCATCTCTATAGTTAGAGGTAGGATTCTCAGGGAAACATTTCTTGGCTTCACTGAACCAAGAAACATCTGCTTATTTTCATAGCTAACAAATCTACATTTTTAAAAACTACATGTTAAAGTGGGTCACCCAGTAGACTATAGTTTATGTGGTTGTGGACATGACAGAGCTCCTCTGTGATAGTCTAATATGTACTCCTCAAACCCAAGAGACCTTCCTAAATAACACACAATATTGGAATCATGCCACAAAATGAGCTAATGGTTCACTGTCATTCATTTGGCCTAAAAACTGGCCAGCACCCCACAATGTTTCTTCTAGGTCTTCTCAAATTTATCAACATTATGAACACGGCTAAACAAATGACAAGGATCATGAATCACTCTCTGGTATCAGTGCTTATTTTCATCACTTCTATTCATTTTTCTAAAATTTTGCTTTCCCATGCAACTTTTTATTGGTCCCTTTGTAGGTACGAAATGATTCTAAGAAGCTATAGTCACAGCCCAGTAAAACCATCTCAGCAGAGATGAAGGTAATCAATAGGACTCAAACTCATCTGTGAGTTAGGGCAATGTCTACCCCAAGCATATAAAGACTTCCCCCACTAGAATGGGAGGATCAGAACAATTTGTTCCAAAAGTTATGAAGACAGCTGAAGCAGTACTGTGGAGTGCTTAGACTAAGACCAAGGTCATTGCATTCTGGGCCATAGCCAGGTCCTGACTTCTTTCTTGCCTCTGGACTTGGAAGAGAGAGTGAGGTTGATGACTCTGCACAACTCTGCCTCACTTAAATCCAATTCACTTGCAAGTCAATACATCACTCTGTGATGGCATTCATCCTCTGAAAATGAAGGATGAACAACAATGTGCAAAATTAAGTATAACTATCTATCATATCATTTTACTTTTGCTTTAGTCCATAATAAAGAAATAGAGAAGTGGAGGTTTTTAGAACTATTGGTTTATAAGGAAGTGAATTTCTTTTCTTCTGTTTCATTGGTTACTATGGCCAGAGAATTTAGCTCTAAGCTTTAGGAAGATGTACCTCACAGACTATCTTAAGCAGACTCATAATCTGTTTTCCAAGACCATACACCAAAACCTATCTAGAATGATATAGAAGCTTACACTCTGAACATGTGCTATCTATTCAATCAGAATAACATGAAGTATTCTCAGATATGTTTTCAAGATGAACCATTATTGTTACTTAAGTGTAATATATTCAGGGTTTTCTAGGTGTTACATACTAAGGGAGTTGTCCAACTTGTGGTAATCTGTGATGCAACTGCTTGTAACATCCCCTTAACCATTTCTTCTATTCACTTGTCATACCTACAGAGGAATTGTGGGAAGAGAGACAGAAAGACAGAGACAGAGAGAAAGTATCAGAAACAGTCTCAGAGATAGAGATACAGAGACAGCTAGAAAGAGAGAGAGAGACAGAAACAGAGAGGACAATCAATAGAGCAAGCTGCTCAAAAAATTAGGAGGGGCTCAGAAAGGATGAGATTAGAGGTATTGATAAAAGAATGTTTGTCCTTGGTCCCTTCTGTGCTGGGAATGAAAGATTTGCACAAATATAAAACAAATTCAGATGAGCTCTAATATAGAAGTTAAAAACAGGCAGAAAAAAAATCAAAGGGGAGGGATATTCTTTAGTTAGAAGAGGAGGATAAGGAAAAGCCTTAGTAGAGATTACCATCTGTCCTGGGCTTTGAAGCAAAGGAAGGATATTTCACCACTCTGATATGTGGGAGATATATTTCATGCATGGGAGAAGTCAATATTATATTTATTAAAGCTGATTATTTTTTTCAAACTTTAAAAAGTGGAATATTTAAGCTTTATTTTAGTTGGTGGAACCTGCTCCATTCCCCCCAAGCACATTGAAGCTATCCAGCAATTCTTTGCTCCCTCTTCTAAGAGGCAACTGAGAGCAATCTTAGGAGCAATGGGATTCTATAGACCAGTGATGGGCAAACTATGGCCTGCAGGCCAGATGCAGACCCCTGAAATGTTCTATCTGGCCATGAGACATTATTCCTAATCTGATGAATACAATGAGTAGGATATAATACAACGAAACTTCGAAAGAGTTGCCTTAGAAACAGACTGACAGATGAACATTTCCTTTCCTTAGACCCCCTCTTTAAAAAGTTTTCCCATCACTGCTATAGACAATAGATTCCCTGTTACAGGGAAATTACTAAGTCCCTTGTAGTTCTCACTAAAACTTCAGTCCCTGAACCAAATCAGTTAGATTTCCAAAACATGTAGGTTCTCACAGAATTAAAGCACGCCATTCTATATGCCTCTGCTCTAGAAATTCCATTCTACATAAAGAACAGAGAGGAATAACTTCTGAGGTCTTGATGAAAGCCTTGGGAGCCATACGGTGCCCAGTATCTTATTATTCTGCACAGTTGGAGCACTACCCTGCCTTCAGGCTATTGCTACCACAGCTATCTTAGTAGAAAAGGCCTCAGAAATAATCCTGAGTTATCATTTACCTATTCTCCACTCGCATGAAGTTGAAGCATTACTGCTCTGACATAGAACACAGGCATTTTCAGATCAAAGGCTTGCTAGATTTGAGATAACTTCGTTAGGGAATAAAAATATCACCTTTAAATGTTGTACAATTCTTAATTCTCATTGCTTCCCGATTTGCCTGCCTCTGAGGAACTATTACATGACTGTGTATCTGTAGTAGACATGGCTGAAAAGCTCTATAATGTTCTCACTCACATATCTTTAGAAAATTCTGATTTAATTCTTTATACTGGTGGTTATGTTTTATAAGGGATGGCACATGCCACACTGGTGCTGTGGTTTTTTCAGATGGTGGTATTATCTGGACAGCTTCATTATCTTCAAATTTTGGTGCTGAGAATTGCTTTCCCTGAGAAAAAGCTGTATAATAGCTAAGGGAAAGAAAGTAACAATTTTCATGGATTCTAGGTAAGCTTTTGCGGTCTGTCATGCTATTGGGATGCTCTGCATGCAAAGGGGTTTCCTGACTTCTGCTTGCAATATAATTGCAAATGGAGAGGTTATTAAAGAACTTCAGCTACCCGAAACCTTGGCTATTGTTCATTGTTCTGCTCACACAGAAAGGGGCAGTATCTTATCCTTCTGAGGGGGGATTATGAAGCTATCCTAAAGGTCCTTAGACTAAAGAGTTTTTTAAAAGCAATTTTAGGGAAAGAAACCATCAGTAACCTGAAACAGGAAAGCAGATCTTGGGGAGAAGATTCTGTGAAGATCATCATGATTACAGATGGACTAAAGAGATAACAGCAATATAAGATGTCCCCAGAAATCAAACACTATATCATAAGACTTGAGTGAGCCTTTGGATATAATTAACTGAACTGTGTAGGGTTGGGCCCTCCATTCACTTCTGTCCTTCTCATGCACTGTTATTTTATCTTAATTGTTAAAACCTTGTGGCAAAAAAAGAAAATCCCCCCTAATGGCTCCTTGTGAATGTATCTATCAGTCATTTTTTAAACAAACCTTTGCCTTCTGCATTAGCATCAATACTGGCTAGGCAATGGGGACTTGCCCAGGATCATAAAGCTAGGAAATGTCTGAGCCCAGGCCTGACTCTCAATTCAATGAGCCACCCAGCCTCCCCCATCAATCATTTTTAATATGTTAAGAAACACCCAAATATTTCCATGTTCATATGGAAAGAAAGAGGTTTGCTAACCTCCAAGAATTCTCCCTTAAAGCATGGGAAGGAAATCCTGAGCCTACTTGAGGCTGTCACACTCCCTAGCCAGACCTCTTTTATACACTGCCAGGGACACCAAGCTCTGGACTCTAACATAGCCCAAGAGAATCACAAGGCAGACTTAACTGCTAAGTGGGTGCTCTGACTCTAACCCCACTGTACCCCACAGTACCACAAGACATTTCTCCCTTTTATACTAGCAGGGAGACTAAACAGTACTTCAGGGATTTACCTTTGAAGACAGTGGATGGTGGTGCTCTCCATCCAGATTGCTGCTTCTTCCTTGAAACATAACATGGAAATTGGTGATGGGACTACATAGCTCCATACACTTGGGCAGGGAAGCACTAACCACTCTAATAAGGTCACTTTTCCCAGGTAAAGGCATCTCTAAAACCATCTGAGAGGACTGCAGGTCCTGTGCCCTCTATGCTCAAACAAACAGCATAGGAGCTCTCAAACTGCCTCCCCTACTTAAACCAATTCAAAAGAGAGGGGGATCACTTGGGAAAGACTGGCAAATAGACTTCATCCACCCACCACCTTGTAAAAGGAACAAGATCCTTTGTGGATACCTTCATGAATTGGGTGGAGGCTTTTCCCAGTAAAACAGAAAAGATACAAGATGTAACAAAAGTCTTAATTAATGAAATAATCCTCATATTTGGCCTCCCTAGATCACTTCAGAGTAATAATGGCCCCGCCTTTATTTCACAGATCACCCAGATGATTGCCAAGGCATTGGGCATTACTTATTTACACTCAGCCTGGTATCCCCAATCTTTGGGGAAATCAGAAAGTATGAATCAGACCCTGAAGAGGGCTCTCACCAAACCCTGTGGGAAGGCAAAGATTGATTGGGTCCAGACCCTCCCAATTGCACTGACTTAAATTAGAATAGCTCCCCCAGCAAATCTATGGCTGAGACCATTTGAACTCATGTATGGAAAACCTTTTTTAACCACTGATATCTTCCTAGATACAGAAACTCATAACCTTATGAGTTTCTCCAGACAACCTGGCCCCATTCACAAGCCCCAAGGAAATATGCCAATCAGATCCTCCCTAAACTTTCAAAGGAGGATGGAGAGGAAATCACACATCCAGCTCAAATAGGAGACTTGGTCTATGTGAAAACCTAGAGAAGGAGAGTTGAACCAGCTAACACTTTGATGGGAGGGCCCCTATCAAGTCATCCTGTCCACCACCACTGCTGTAAAATTGGAGGGACAGAATACGTGGACTCAGGTCTCTTGTATTAAAACCTTTATCCACTTAGAAACAGGTGGTGGAAGGGGAACAAAAGACACCTATTCCTGTGAGCCAGTGGAAGATCTCAAATTTCTCTTTCACTGTAGGAAAAAACAGCTACAGGACACTTGGAATAAGTAGTTCCCTCCCCCCTCTCTCCTTGTTATCTTAATCCTGCCTGTTGCTTTAACCCTTAAAATTAAGGGCATCTTTTTTTTTACTCTATTGTCATTTTATTTCGACCATGATCAAGAGTGAGCACAATTTTAAACAGTGTGTCTAGGTTGGGCTTTCAAGACATTAAAATACCTGGAATATTTAGAATATTTTTCCATGGTTACATGATTCATGATTTTTCCCACCCCTCTTTCCTCCCCCCTCCCAGAGCTGACAAGCTATTCCACTGGGTTATAGATGTATCATTGTTCAAAACCTATTTCCATGTGTTATATTGAATCTCTGGGAGCTTGAAGTTCACTCAATGATTGACAGATAAGTCAGTTGGATAGAATGTTCCCAGAGAGGCATGCAGGAGGCAGAAGAGAGCAGTTGAGAACCCTGAGAGAGGTTCTGGGGTCTTTTTCTGGTCCTGAGGCTAGAGATCAGTGTGTGGATCCTGGTCTTAGAGATAAAGAGTTGCAAACACTACCTTGCAAGCTCCTCCTGTGTTTCCTGTACCGTTATCAACTTGTACTTGACCACCATCTCTGTGTCTACTGCCCCTAGATATTAGGAGTTTCATCATCTTAGTTATCTAGGTTTCCCAGGGCCTGGGAGAGATCCGGGAAGTGGGCAGGAGAAGAAGAAGAGGGTGGAAAGGGTGGAAATATCTCAACTGTTAAGGCTTAAGACCTACAGAAGAAGAAGCTGAAGATTTCCCAGCAGTTTACCTACTTTGGTTTAGCCCTGGCCAGGCTGGACCAGAGAGAGAGAAACTATCATCTTGATTCCTTCATTGCCTGCAGTTAGAGATTCATTAGTATCAATTCAAAGTACAGTCTCCTAATACCTCAATCCTTTACCATTATCCTTCTTATCAAATATATAAAAGTTTAAAGTACCTTCCTGAATTGGTTTCCAAAGCTTATTTGGGAAGAGAGACACACAGTCAGATTATCAATGTTATCCCAGCTGAAGAGCCCAATTTAATAACATCAATTAACCCCAGGTGGGTCCTGAAGGGATAAACCACTTTGACCTAAAGGAGCCTGCATGGGCAACTGTTATAAAGGAGAAGTACCATCTTATAATCTCTCTGTACTCCAACTTCATATACATCAAATAGAGTTAGTGACCTCCTTAAATATAACACATGTTATTCATATTTGCAGTAGAGTGATCTTTTAATGCCAAAACCTCAATTATATCCCTTTCAAACTATGTGATTGATCATATATTTTTCTTCTGCATTTCTACTCCCACAGTTCTTTCTCTGGATGTGGATAGCATTTTTTCTCCTAAGTTCCTCTGGATTGTCCTGGATCATTGTATTGCTGCTAGTAAAGAAGTCCATTACATTGGGTTGTACCACAGTGTATCAGTCTCTGTGTACAATGTTCTCCTGGCTCTGCTCCTTTCACTCTGCACCAATTCCTGGAGGTCTTTCCAGTTCACATGGAAATCCTCCTTTCATCATTCCTTACAGCACAATAGTATTTCATCACTATCAGATACCACAACAATGGAAACTCCCTCATTTTCCAATTTTTCCCACCACAGAGAGTGTGGCTATAAATATATGTGTACAATATTTTTCCTTATTATCTCTTTGGGGTACAAACCCAGCAATGGTATGACTAGATCAAAGGGCAGGCAATCTTTTAAAGGCATTTGTGCATAATTCCAAATTGCCCTCCAGAACGGTTGGACCAATTCATAACTCCACCAGCAGTGTATTAGTGACCCAATTTTGCCACATCCCCTCCAACATTTATCACTTTTCTTTGCTGCCAGTTGTTTTAATTTGCATTTCTCTAATCAGGAGGGTTTTAGAACACTTTTTTCATGTGATTATTGATAATTTTGATTTCTTCATTTGAGAACTGCCTATTCATATCCCTTGACCATTTGTCAATTGGGGAATGGCTTGATTTTTTGTAAATTTGACTTAGTTCTTTATATACTTGGGAAATAAACCTTTGTCAGAGTTTTGCTAGAAATTTGGAGGGGAGATGGCATACTCAAACTCCAAAAATATTCTATGATTTATGAAACTCCTTTCTGCTTCCAGAAGAAGCATCCAACCCTCTTTGGACTTTCCCCTAGATCTTCAGTTGACATTGATATGTACCTCCTGGGCTCTACTCTGAAAAAACACTGGAGAGAACCTAATATAATCATCCTTTGAATTCTATGGACTATCCCCTACACCTCCAACCTCAATGAAATCTCCTAATTTTTAACTTACCCCATTGCCCTTTCTTTATCCTGTAACCCCTAATGTGAAAGGGGCATAAAATCTCCTTACCCCTTCTCCTCAAGGAGGCAATGTCTACTCTTGCACCTGTCTCCCAATCTTTTAACATTGCTACCAAATTAATAAATTTCTCTTTTTATTTTTAAGCTAAATTTTGGAGTCTTGCATCCTTGCAAAGGGTACCTGTCCTAAATCTCCCTCCCCACCCCCAACAGAGTTATATCAGCTTCACAGTTTTTGTGGAAATGAAATCTACTATTGTTTTGGTGATTACATGCTTTGTATTCCTTACCTGTGAGGTTATAAAGCTTTCTTTTTTCTTGATTGCTTAGAATAGCATAGGTGTTTCCAAATCTTTTTTAAAGCATCTATTGGGCACAGCTGGTTTGCTCAATGGATTGAGAGCCAGGCTGAGAGATGGGAGGCCCTAGGTTCAAATCTGGCCTTAGACACTTCCTAGCTGTGTGACCCTGGGCAAGTCACTTAACCCCCATTGCCTAGCTCTTACCACTCTTCTGCCATGGAACCAATATCTAGTATGGATTCTAAGGTGGAAGGTAAGGGTTAAAACTAAATAAATAAATAAATAAAAATAAAAGCATTTGTTGCTCTGTGCATGGTTTTCATCTGGATGAAACCTCAAAGAAAG
Source organism: Gracilinanus agilis (assembly GCF_016433145.1). Taxonomy (NCBI): domain Eukaryota; kingdom Metazoa; phylum Chordata; class Mammalia; order Didelphimorphia; family Didelphidae; genus Gracilinanus; species Gracilinanus agilis. The sequence continues at coordinate 34,067,072 of NC_058135.1, read as the reverse complement.
TTTTCTGTAAGCTTTCTTCAAATCCTCATCACCAGCATCTTCTGTGATTCCCAGTCCTTCATAGTAATTTTTAGACTTGTTTATGCTGAGAACTCCAACTTTGGTATAGGTTTTTCTACTTCTTCCACCAATACTGTCCTTTGTGCCACTAGGGTCGTCATGATTACAACCACCTGTTGGGTTTTGGCCACGTGGGCCATTTGTGGGAATGCTTCCATTTTTCATAATTGCTTTCACTGGTACTCAAACCATAGAGGATGGGTAGAGCTTCTCTGCTGTACACAGGAACCATAGGACCTGGTCGTGGTTGATTGTCTCTAGTGCTTCCTGGGCGATCTCAAGGCATTTTTCTCTCTCATCCCAGTTCCCTTCCATAGACTACTCTTTCATCCATTCTGCAGCACAGCCAGAGGTGGGAGCCTGAAGTCAGAGCAGCCTGAAGGAGAATCAGGAGGATGGGTCAATAGGAAGGGGAGTAGTGCCCTCCCTACTGGGCAGCTGCTAGGGCTCAGGGACCAGGGGATGGCAGGGTGTAGTCTTCTAACCCTGAGTAGCCTCAAAACTCCTTCAAAGGGGCCCTTGAGGTCAAAACTACTTTCATAATAAGGATATATTATTTGTCTATTAAAAGGCTTTTCTTTCAATTAGTCATCTGTATAAGTCCAAATTTTCTTCATCTACTTCAAACAAAACAAAATTCTGCAACAGACTTAATGTAGAAGCAGAAATGAGAATCTAATTGTCTTCAATTGAGTCAGACTTAAGGAGAACTGAAAGAATATATTAAACAATGCAATTCTTATCATGAAAAATTTCTTTTTGTGGAGATCTTGTGTTCAAATTTGGCCTCAGATACATCCTAACTGTGTGACCATGGGCAAGTCCCCAGTGCCTAGCCCTTACCACTTTTATGTCTTGGAACCAATACATAATATTAATTCTAAAACAGAGTTGGGGGGGAGATAGAGAGAGAGATAAAGAGAGAGAAGAAGAAGAAGAAGAAGAAGAAGAAGAAGAAGAAGAAGAAGAAGAAGAAGAAGAAGAAGAAGAAGAAGAAGAAGAAGAAGAAGAAGAAGAAGAA
>NC_058135.1:34047469-34061013 GCF_016433145.1 Gracilinanus agilis | reverse complement strand
TCTTTTCTTTTCTTTTCTTTTCTTTTCTTTTCTTTTCTTTTCTTTTCTTTTCTTTTCTTTTCTTTTCTTTTTCTTTTTCTTTTTTGGTGGCAGGGGTGGAGTTGAAGTGAGATAATAGTTATTTTTGTTAATTGAAAAAAATTTAATTACCAGCAATAGGATAGGGAGGTGGCTTGGGGTAGTTGTATAGGGAACTCCAAAACATCATGAGTTTTATACAAATAGAAGCCTCATTGAGCTCTGCCAGAACAATATTTTTGAATAAAAATTGATTTTTTTTGTCTGGGAAACAGCTCAGCAATTGGTCCTTCCACAATAGATGTTATCCAACACCTAAGGACAAATAAAGGAATTTTACCATCTGAGTTTGGACAGAGGTCATTCCTGAAAGATAACAAGGGAGATTTTTTTGTTCAACTTGTCTTTATGTAAACAAATTCTTTTAAAAATTTGACTCAGTCATATTGCCCCAGACGTATAAAAGAAAAAAAAAATTAGACTTCTAGCAATTCCACTTCAGTAAATGCTTTTGCTTTCAGTTATGTCTTCTGATTAACTGAAGACAGGGTAAACTTTCAGGGAGGACTATGACTTATAATTTTAGGGCCTTGTGTAGTAAACTTCTTTATTCAATAAACCACAAATGTTCCCTATTATCTCTGCCAAAGAAATTCCTCAATTTGCTATTTCCCATGCTCTATAATTTGCATCCACTCTCTCTTTCTAGCCTTATACATTTTTCCCCTTTGCACACTCTCAAGGTTCAACCAGTCTGAGAGCCCTTTCCATTGCCTAGAATGTACTCCCTCCTGACGTCTGCCTTGTAGAATACCTAGTTTTGTTCTAAACTTAGCTGAAAACCCACCTTATACATCAGGTCTTTATTGATCTCCTCAGCTATTACTACTACCTGCCTCCCCACAAAATGCACCGTACTTATTCTGTATATATCTTTTATATGTATGTGCCATTTCCCTATAGAATGCAAGCTCCTGTCTGACAAAGACACTTTGTCTTTGATTCTTTAGTGCCTGAAGTGATGCTAGGTGCTTAATAAGTGTTTATTGATTAATTGATGGATCGATTCTCTCATTTTTAAACATGCCATCATAATGAGCTTTTTAAATTGATTGCTATCCTGAAACAAGAGTTCTGAAGTTCCCTGAAGTTGTATAATTAGATATCTGATAATTATAACTAGCATTTATAGGGCACTTTGTGTGGAAAAGACTTCATAAATGTTATCTCGTAAGGTCTCATTTCACAAATGTATAAAGAACTAAGTCAAATTTATAAGACTCCAAGTCATTCCCCAATTGATAAATGGTCAACAGATATGAAGAAGTAGTTTTCAGATGAAGAAATCAAATCTATCAATAATCATATGAAAATGTTCTAAATCACTTTTTAAAAACATTTATTAATATTTATTTTTTGAAAAGTTAACATGGTTACATAATTCATGCTCTTACTTTCCCCTTCACCCCCCCGACTTCCCCTTCCCCCCATGGCAGATGTGTATTTCCACTGTTTTTAACATGTCATTGATCAAGACCTATTTCCAAAATGTTGATAGTTTGTGTGGTAGTTTCGAGTCTACATCCCCTATCATGTCTGCCTCAACCCATGTGTTCAAGCAGTTGTTGTTCTTCTGTTTCCACTCCTGTAGTTCTTCCTCTGAATGTGGGTAGTGTTCTTTTCCATAAATCCCTCAGAATTGTCCTGGGTCATTGCTTGCTGCTAGTACAGATGTCCATTACATTCTATTTTACCATAGTGTATTGGTCTCTGTGTACAATGTTCTTCTGGCTCTGCTCCTTTCACTCTGCATCAATTCCTGGAGGTCTTTCCAGTTCACCTGGAATTCCTCCAGTTTATTATTCCTTTGAGCACAATAGTATTCCATCACCAGCATATGCCACAATTTGTTCAGCCATTCCCCAATTGAAGGGCATACCCTCATTTTCCAGTTTTTTGCCACCACAAAAAGCGCAGCTATAAATCTAAATCACTTTTGATTAGGAAAATGCAAATTAAAATAACTCTGAGATAGCACCTCACACCTATCAAATTGGCCAATATGACAGTAAAGGAAAATGATAAATGTTGGAGGGGATGTAGCAAAATTGGGGCACTAATACATTACTGGTAGAGTTGTGAACTGATCCAACCATTCTGGAAGGCATTATGCCCAAAGGACTATTAAAGAATGTATACCCTTTGATTCAGTAATGCCACTGTATCCCAAAGAGTTTTTATTTTATTTTATTTTATTTTATTGATTAATTAAGAAAATTTTTCCATGGTTCCATGCTTCATATTCTTATCCTCCCCTCCTTTTAGCCCCCTCCCATAGCCAACTCGCAATTTCACTGGGTTTTACATGTGTCTTTGATCAAGACCTATTGCCATACTATTGATATTAATATTCCATATTATTGATATTGATCACTAGGGTGATCGTTTAGAGTCTATATGCCCAATCATATCCCCATCAACCCATGTGGTCAAGCAGTTGCTTTTCTTCTGGGTTTCTGCTCCCAAGTTCTTTCTCTTGATGTGGATAGCGTTCTTTCTCATTAGTCCCTCAGAATTGTCCTGGATCATTGTTCTGCTGCTAGTAGAGAAGTCCATTATGTTGGATTATACCACAGTGTATCGGTCTCTGTGTATAAGGTTCTCCTGGTTCTGCTCCTTTCACTCTACATCAGTTCCTGGAAGTCGTTCCAGTTCACAAGGAATTCCTCCAGTTCATTATTCCTTTTAGCACAATAGTATTCCATCACCTACAGATACCACAAATTGTTTAGCCGTTTCCTAATCAATGGACATCACCTCATTTTCCAAGTTTTTGCCACCACAAAGAGAGTGACTATAAATGCTTTTTCCTTATTATCTCTTTGGGGTATAAACCCAGCAGTGGTATGGCTGCATAAAAGAGCAGGGAGTCTTATGCCCTTTGGACATAGTTCCAAATTGCCATCCAGAATGGTTGGATCAATTCACAACTCCAACAGCAATGCATTAATAATGTCCCTATTTTGCCACATTCCCTCCAACATTTATTATTTTCCTTTGCTACCATGTTAGCCAATCTGCTAGGTGTGAGGTGGTACCTCAGAGTTGTTTTGATTTGCATTTCTCTAATTATAAGAGATTTAGAACACTTTCTCATGTGCTTATTGATAGTTTTGATTTCTTTATCTGAAAATTGCCTATTCATGTCCCTTGCCTATTTATCAACTGGGCAATGGCTTCATTTTTTGTACAATTGATTTAGCTCCTTATATATTTGAGTAATTAGACCCCAAAGAGATTTTATTTTATTTTTTTAAGATTTATTAATATTTATTTTTTAGAAAAATTAACATGGTTACATAATTCATGCTCTTACTTTCCCCTTCACCCCCCCAAGGTCCCCCCCCCCATGGCTGATGCATATTTCCACTGGTTTTAACATGTGTCATTGATCAAGACCTATTTCCAAATTGTTGATAGTTGCATTGGTGTGGTAGTTTTGAGTCTACATCCCTAATCATGTCCGCCTCAACCCATGTGTTCAAGCAGTTGTTTTTCTTCTGTTTCCACTCCTGTAGTTCTTCCTCTGAATGTGGGTAGCGTTCTTTTCCATAAATCCTTCAGAATTGTCCTGGGTCATTGCTTGCTGCTAGTACAGAAGTCCATTACATTCTATTTTACCATAGTGTATTGGTCTCTGTGTACAATGTTCTTCTGGCTCTGCTCCTTTCACTCTGCATCAATTCCTGGAGGTCTTTCCAGTTCACCTGGAATTCCTCCAGTTTATTATTCCTTTGAGCACAATAGTATTCCATCACCAGCATATACCACAATTTGTTCAGCCATTCCCCAATTGAAGGACATACCCTCATTTTCTAGTCCCAAAGAGATTTTAAATAGTGGTAAAGGACCTGTTTGTATAAAAGTACTTATAGCGGCTGTTTTTGTGGGGGCAAAGAATTGGAAACTAAAGGGGTGTCCCTCAATTGGGGAATGGCTGAACAAATTGTGGTATATGATGGTGTTGTAATACTATTTTGCTATAAGGAATGATGAACAGGATGGTTTCAGAAAGAGTGGGGAAAACCTATATGAAATGATGCAGAATGAAATGAGCAGAACCAGCCACTGATCCATACATAAGAATCTCTGCTGGCCAGGTATTGTCTTGGTTTTAAAATGCAATGTTATTTACATTTTACTTCATTTTTATTTATTTGTTAAATATTTCCTAATTACCTTTTAATCTGGTTCCTGCCCCAATGAAGCATGCTGTTGGTGGCATGGAGTGTCTCTTTTGATACCTCTGCTCTTCATGACCAATGTGGTAGCACTTGGTCTTAATTCTCTTCCTGGCTATGCAGCATAGCATGGATGGATAGCTTTTATAGGATATTCCCACAACCCACCAAAGGCTAGCTGGAGCTACTGAGGCACTGCCAAATCATACTTGCTGCAGGAAGACTGAAATATAGGATTCGTCTGCAACATCTTTTTCCTCTCAGGTTTAAAATAGTGAGGCTTATAGTTTCATTGTAAAGACTTTCAAAAGCAGACAAATCCTAGGATTCTTCTCCTTCTCACACTAGCAGATGGGATAAACATAACCTGGGAAATAGCCATGAAACTCAAGGGCAACCCGGCACCATCCAGCACTCACAAAGTAAAAGAACTCATAAAGCAGGGCTCCAAAACTGCCCTTCCACCCTTGGTAGGCAAGCCTTAGAACAATTATCAAAGTATGGTTCAAGTATTCTAGGAGTCTACAAAGTCAACACTATTTTTTATGATATTAATAAAATTAATAACATTTTAATTTCCAACATTATAAATAGCAATAGATATAATTCACATAAACAAAAGCTCTTCCTCAATAATTTTTTTACACGTGTAAAAGGGTCTAGAAACCAGAAAGGTTGATACTTGTTGCTTTATAAGAGTGGCCTCAGGAGGGGCCACTGGGTAGCTCAGTGGATTGAGAGTCAGGCCTAGAGATGGGAGGTCCTAGGTTCAAATCTGGCTTCAGACACTTCCTAGCTGTGCGACCTTGGGCAAGTCACTTGACCCCCATTGCCCACCCTTACCACTCTTCCACCTAGGAGCCAATACACAGAAGTTAAGGGTTTAAAAAAAAAAGAATGGCCTCAGGAGAGGAGATGTATATCAACCACAGGTGGGCAACCATCAGGAGGTCACAGTGCTATCTCACCCTCAGGAAAAAATTGGAACTTCTATGAAGTCATACAAATGAATGTATGCATACATGAAGTATTCTATTTGAAGAGATCTATGGATATTTACTGACCCAAACCCCTTCTCTAGCTGTGTTAAAAATCCTTCTGTGCCAGGGCTATCATTTCCATTGTGACAATCTCACTCTCTGAGACATTCTTCTGTGTCATGGGTATGATCTCAGGACACTATAATACATATATGTGGATTATAAGATACATATAATTCTGGGATAAGTATAATTCTGCTCAATAGCCACTACATAACTTGTGCTGGAAATTAAACATGTTATATCTATTTTTCTTAAACTATTCCATAGACTCAGCCTAATCACCAGAAATCACTCAATCACTTTTATAATATTGTAAATCTGGCAAGGATCCTATATAATCCTGATCCTAGACTGTATGAAAAATGACCCTTGTTCCATGGAAATCCCATAGCCTTTGGTAGCTTTTTCAGCTTCATTATCAGAAGAATTCAAAGAGTGTATGAAGTGAATTTTTAAGGTTTTGATTTCTACACACATTGGTTTTCCACCTTAAGGCAAGAATTCTAGTTACATTTTCTCAAATGACAGCTGCCAAAGGATAAAGTATCCAAGCAAAGATTTTCCATTACACATACTAAATGTGAATTTCAGATTTGGTCATTGTGGATTTTTTCACAAATTGGCCTCCCACCGCCTGTACTCTTAAATTCCAACACCTGCTGAGACTCATACAGATGTGCTACAGAAATTGAATTGGGGTTAGACACACTTTTCAAAAATTCCAAGTATATGTTTCAGTGGAGTCAGATTCTTTAAAGGGTTCCAGATAGAAGAAATAACTTGCTATCTTTTCCAACATTAATGTACCAGATTACACTCCAGACACTCTGGCATTTGTTTAGGAGACACCGTTTAAACAACTGTCACAAATTCTCTCTCCTTTGTAGCTACTGCACCCTCATGCCATAGCAAACAGGCATCAGAATGAGGAAGGGTGCTGTCTCCATTTAGGCATGTCGGTGACTGACAAGTCTGGCAGAAACACAAGCGGCTTTGCTTCTGCCTTTGTCTGTAGGAAGAGAAACCAGTCACAGAGATTCAGAATCTGTACCAGTGAGTAACTTTATATCTAATGTCCTCGAACAATTCTCCAAATATAGCAGCTAGGTTTTTGACAGGTGCTGAAACCTTTTGGGAAAATGTTGCCACTCACCTTTACTATGATAACAAAATCTTATTCATCACAAGCATCAGTGTCTAATGAAGCGAAGAAGTCTTAAAAAAAACCTTATCTTCCCTCTCAGAATCAATACTGTGTGCTGATTCCAAAGTAGAAGAGTAGTAAGGACTAGGTAAAGTGACTTGCCCAGGGTGACGCAGCTAGGAAGTGTCTGAGTTCATATTTGAACCCAGGACCTCCCGTCTCTGAGCCTGGTTCTCAATACACTGAGCTACCCAGCTGCCCCTAACAATGAAGCCTTTCCAAAAAGTGGGCATCTGCCTGCACTCCCTCCTGAGAAGAGGCATGAGTGCTGCAACACATTATGTCTTTCACTATCGATCACCTGGCAGGGAACAGGCTTCATTATTTCATTAGAGCCTGGATTTTTCAACTCAGAAGATCCAGTTTAAACAAGGGGCAAGAGGCAAGCTAGGAATGGGCAAGTATTGAGGACAGGGCCTGAGGACTGGAGTAGACAGGTGGACAGGCCAAGAGGGAAGGGCCAATGATGTTACAGGACTGAATTTTAGGAATATTTCTGAATAGGTTTTAGCATTTTGACAGATAGTATATATAACTTAACTCCAGGGTTTGAACCCAGTTGCCTATGAAGGATGTCCTTCACGAGAAGAGGGATGTTTGGGAAAGGACTTAGTTTAAAAGAAAGGTGATGAATTCATATTTGGTGTGTTCAATTTTCAGTGCCAAGTTGGCATCCAGGTGGAAATATCCAGCAGGCAGTTGCAGTGATGGTCTGGCACTTAGGGCATATTGTTTCAAGATACATAAAGAATATAATTGAACAAGGGTTTCCAGTTATGGGAGGTGGTGATATCACAGAGAGATAGAGACAGAGGACACAGAGAGGATGTCAGAGAGACTCAGAGAGAAAAAGTTCTTTCTAGAAGGTGAAATTTTTGGAAAAATAGCATCTGCAGTAGAATACCCCACCCAGCCCCCTTCTTTTCCTCCTTTAAAGATTCGGGTTGCTCTGGGACCTCTGGAGCCACAGCTGGAGAAGGGGAGATTTGACCATAAACCCTGATTGCACAATGACTCAGCATGTAAGGAAAATGGATTCCATGACAACATTCTTTGTGGCTGCTGGTGGTGTGGAATTCCAGGCCCCCTCATCCCTGTATTTCTCCTCTCTTAAGCACTGACAGCCTCATCCTAGTCAGTGAATGGGACCCGAAGGCCAATTTGCAGACTGAATAAAAAGCTTAAATTGAAGCCCAGACCTTGCCACTCAATGGAGGCTCCCTGCAAGTTTGGCAAGTGGAATCATCCTTTGTCTGTGATTAGCTACAAGGGGGAGGGAAACTGGAGGGAAGAATCCAAGCTGGCCTTCCATGTACTGCATCAGTCAAACATTCCCTGAAAGAAGAGGCCAACGGAGGAATTTGGTCTTTGAAAGATGTAACTATTAAAAAAAAACACCTCAAAACATACTAATAGCCTCCTACCAAGACTGCGAATCATATTCTTTATTAACTAACAGGACTATACTTGTTACTACAGGAAAATGGTTAAACAAATTGTGGCAAGTGAACAAAATGGGATATTATTATGTCATAAGAAATGACATAATAGTGAAAGTGAAACAGATAAATTGAAACAGAAAAAGTGAAACATAATTCCAAGATAATTTGGAAAGTTTTATGAACTGATACAGAGTAAAGGGAGCAGAATGAGGAGAACAATTCCACATAACATTACAAAGAACTTTGAGAAGCTTTAGGACAATGACCAATTCAATGATAAATGACAGATCCAAAAGAAGAAGAATCCAAAAGAAACATGCCACTCATTTCCTGACAAAGAGGAGATGATTTGAAAAGAGAAATTCATTTTTGCATTTAGCTAATATAGTCATTTGTTTTGCTGGATCATGTATTGAAACACTGTTATTTGTTGTTTTTATTTATTTAATTTGCTCAATGGGGAGAGGTAGTAGAAGGGACAGATTAATAAAAAGTGCTTAAAATTTTTAAAAAGTTTAAAGACTAATAGAAAAGGCAAAGGAGTAATACAAAGTATAGTCCAGCTCCTCCACTCTATCTCTTCCACAAAGATCTATAAAGCATATGAATTGGCTAATGTGGGGATTTATTTTGCCTTACCACACATATTTGTCATAGGTTTTGCTTTCCTTGATTTTTCATTAGTTGTGAAAAGGAGCAGAAGAAGAAAGAGAATTTGGAACTGAAAAATAAGAGGAATAAAGTCTGACTGAAGCTTGATCAGGAAGTCCAAGGGGAAAAAACACAGTAAGTCATTCTTCCTGCCTAGATTGGCATCAAGAATCAAAGTTTTATGGACACTGATGATGTGGTCTGGCCCTCACATGATTCACAGATCAATCCAGTACCTAGTGACTGAGGAGAAGACTAAGTTGTACAGAAGTAGGAAGTAGCAGGACAGGAAGATGTCCCAGGCTGGGGGCACTTGATCCAATGCTGACTTTAGAATTAGTGCCATATGGTAGCTCTGTCATTCACTGTTCAATTTGGGGTCATAGAACCAGGACAGATTGAGTAGGGAATTTGCAACTTGGAGTATTAGAAAAGAGAATTCATGGAATCTAGCTTTGTACTGAGTAAGTAACAAGCGGATATGCAAACAGTAGCTGTGTGACTCTGACCCCAGGAACAGAGCAGATTCAGATCTAGTATCCAACCCAGGATGAGATCTGCAGTGATCTCATCAGTGACCAGGGCATCAAACCCACAACAAAGGGGTAACCACAGGTTGCTCTGAACCTGAAGAGCTTACCAGGGACGTGGCTGAGTCCAGTAGGGTCATATCACTGAAAACATCGCAGGTTCCCAGCCTAATTTCTTTCTGAGATCATGGACTAACACAACATTCACCCTGAGAAAGAAAATATACAGCCAGCTTCCATAAAGAATGAATTTAAATTCCAAAGAGTCACCATCACACAAGATTTATCAACCACCACTATAAAGGTGTGAAGAGTTTGCAATATGATGTTCCAAAAGATAAATCATCCAGCCAAGAATTAATTATATGTGAAAATTGATTCTAACCTTAGAGATGGAAAAATAGATCTTTAATAAAATAGAGGACTCCCAATCAATCATCCTGATGAAAAGACCAGAGTTTTTGACAATCCAAGATATGCTACTTGAAGTAGGCAGAATCTCTTATTCTTCAATTGAAGTATAAAAAGGAGGAAGTAGCAATCATCTCGAAAAAGCAACAGTAAAACAGACCTAATTAAAGAGAAAAACTACTAAAAAAGAATAATAATAAATGGAGTTTTCTTTAATAGGATAAATAGAAGGCTAGCATAATTTGTTATATGGATAAAGTAGAAAACTTTGCAATAAGATTAGGGGGAAAGCAAAGATGTCTATTATCAACCCTGCCATTCAAAATAATATTAGAACTGCTAGCTCTAGCAGTTAAGTCAAGAAAAAAGAAACAAAGTAATAAACATAAGTAAAGAGGAAACAAAATGGACACATTTTGCTGATGATATGACATTTTATTTAGAGAACCCTAAAGGTTAACTAAAAACTAGTCAAAACAATTACTAATTTTACCAGAGTTGCAGGACATAAAATAAAATCCCACAAATCATCAGTATTTCTGTGTTACCTCAAAAAAATCCTTCAGGAAGTGATAGAAATCCTATTTTAAAAACAACAAAAATTACAAAACGCTTAGGTGTCTCTCTGCCAAGACACACACACAGGTACCATATGTACATAATTTCAAAAGTCTTTACACATATAAATACATGTCTAAATAATCATAGAAATATCCATTTCTCAGTAGACTGAGACAATATAAAAATGATACTATCTAAATCAATTTATTTATTCAGTGCCATACCCATCAAACTACCAAAAGATTAATTTATAAAACTAGAAAATTTATCTGGAGAACAAGCGGTCAAAAATGTCAAGAGAATTAATGGTGGGGGTGGGGGTGTGCAGGAAATATCTTAAACTATATTATGAAGTTGTAATCACCAAAACAATTTAGTACTGGGTACATTTTTTTTATTAGAGAGATTGATTATTGCAACAAATTAAGTACACAACAAACAGAAGCAAATGGCCACAGCAACCTAATGTTTGATAAACCCAAAGATAACAGCTATAGGGGCAAGAATTCACTATTCCACAAAGACCATTCAGAGAACAGGAAATCAGTCTGGCAGAAACTAGGCTTAGACTAACATATCTTCGCAACCAAGATAAATTCCAAATGGGCACATGCTTAAAACAAAGGATGACAGCACAAACAGATTAAAGGATCATGGAATAAATCACTTCTATGGGTAGGGGGAGAATATGATTACATAAGAGGTTCATAGGAATAAAATGGACAAGTTTGATTACATAAAATTGAAAAGTTTGTGCACAAATTAAACTAGTGCAGCTAAAATTAGAAGAGAAGCATGAAATGGGGGACCATGAGAAAATAATCAATTACAGTAAATTTCTCTGAAACAGGTCTTATTTCTAAAATATAGAAGGAAAGTTCAAGACTATTTACTGGTCAACAGATGGTAAAAGATTATGAATAAGCAGTTTTCAGAGAAAGAAATTGAAGCTCTCATTAGCTTTATGAAAAATGCTCTAACTAGAGAAATGTAAATTAAACAACTTTAAGATTCCAACTCACCTGTCAAATTGGTAACATTGACAAAAATGAAAGATGACAGATTAGTAGTGAGAGGGCAGGCAGTGCCATAACAGGTACATTAATGCACTGGTAGTACCTCATAACAAGAGAGGTGAACTTAATATGCTGAAAGAGATACACATTTTCAAGTATTGTAAATATAGGAATTCATTTTTCTGGATTATGGAGTAATGCATTGAAGGATTTGTTATGTGTGTATGCTTGTTTTTCTTAATTTGTTTAATGTGGAAGAGGGAAGGAAAAGATTTATTTTTTTAAAAAATACTTGTTTTTAATAAGGATTTAATGTATAAATAAAATTTTAAAAAATTTAATAAAATTACATATTTTATATAACATTATAAATTATATATAAGTGTAAATCTATCTATATTCTATCTATAAATTTAAATTATATAAATTATATCTGTAATATATATACACAAATTTTTAAGTAACAAGTATCTTATATATACATATATGCAGTAAATGGGATCATCTTCAGAGCTATATCCGTAGACAAGGGTTTAATAAGCACCGTCCATGGTCAGTTTTCTTTCTTAAAAGATTAGATTAACTTCCTCCAACAGAAGTGGCCGCTTATAAGAATACAGTTTCAACTGCACAACTGTACACAGTTGTTTACTGCTTCCTATGAAACTATGCCCTTACTCTCAATGCCTTGCCTCCTTTGTGATTGCGGGGTGTGCTAGTCATGGTTATAGTCCAATATGGGAATGGAGAGAGGATTTGTTTACATCCTTTCTGACATCTGTCTCAGAGCTTTAGGGAATTTCCTGAGGCTAACCACAACAAATTTTTATAACGGAGTTGGGTCATAAAGAGAATAGAGAAACCACAGCATGGAGATTTAATTCTTTTAAAAAACTTGCTAGACTCACTACCAAAATGAGAGGCTATTTCGAAGTCCTTTTAGCACTCACCAGAAAATACCAGTCCTAAAATTCTGTTAGAGCTTACCTAATTTAATTTTTGCTCCTAGCTTTTCTCCTTCATGCTAATTTGCTGTTATTCTAGGTCATATTTTGCACTGTTGGAAGAGATCAAATGACAGTACTATCCTAAATGATTCAGAAGCTTCATATAAACCCCTGATACTGTGGCCTCTTCCCATACTCATTTCCAATTATCTCAAGCCTATTCTTCTCAAGGTCCTTAATCTCCCTAGAACTTTCACTCATATTTTTAACAAATTCTTTCCAGCCCAAACAATCTCTCATCTAAAGTCTAATTTGAAAAATATTTTCCCCGTCTTTTTCCACTCACAGAAACCTCAATTTGCCCAGAGGTCATTCTTTATCTGGCTACCCTTTTTAGTGCTATTTACTCATTTCATGTCACCTGATTATTAATTATTAATTCTAATTAGTTATATTATATTAATTCCAGTATTAATAAGTATTATTAATAGGCATATAATTAAAATTTTAAATTTAATAAATATTTAATTTAATCAAAATCATTTAAATTTAATAATTAATTAAATCCTATTGTATGAGGTAAATATTTAGGTGACCTCTAACTCGGTCCATCTTGGAAAGACTCAACATGGGAGTCACAGAGTCATGTGTCCCTGAAGACCCCCAGCATCCCAGAAGATGTCTCCCAGGGTCAGCACCTACATCCTGATGTAATGTTGCCATGGAGAGAAGAGGGAGACAGTATGACATTTGAAAATCATTGGTCTAAGGAAAGATCTGGGGATTGGGAGGAGCATAGGTTTGAAAAGCCAGATCAGAAGCTGAGGAAGTCTCTCTTTTTTCTGGACTGAACTTGAAATAACTTTCTCTGGGTTGTCTCTCTCTCCCTGAGCACTCTTGTCTGAGCTCTTGATCTCTGGCGAACTGAGGCATGGCTTGAAGCAATAGCTACAATGGGGGATTAGATTTTTACCTAGTTAGAAAGACTGAAACAGATTTCTCTCTTTCTTTCTCTTTACTAAAAATGCTTATAAATCTAGTACTAAGCCACCAAGATTAATTTTTATTTATAACACAATGGATATACTTAACACGTCTAAGATTCCTAATACCTAAGATAAATTATATTCCTTATTCCACATTGCCATTTTCAGATTTTCTCAGACCTTCCTACCATCTTGAAACAAACGTTTTGGATGCAATCCCATCTATCTCACCTGGTCCAGAGCCTTCCAGTTCTAAATCTATAATGCTATTATCCTGCTATGCTTAAAATTCTCTGGAGATCATATCTTAATTTTATAATTATTATTTATAATTATTATTTACTTAATTTTATAATTATAATTAAGCAGAAGCAGGGGAGGAAAAGAAAGAACAGAGGAGAGAAAGAATAGGGGAGAGAAAGAGAATAGGAAGAGAAGAGGGAACAGACAGGGAGGAAAGAGAGAAGAGAAGAGAAGAGAAGAGGAGAGGAGAG
>NC_058135.1:33986808-34047123 GCF_016433145.1 Gracilinanus agilis | reverse complement strand
GAGGAGGAGGAGGAGGAGGAGGAGGAGGAGGAGGAGGAGGAGGAAGAAAAAGAGAGAGGGAGGGAGATTGAGAGGCTGCTTGTCTGGCTAGCTCTTTCAGTGGGCTCCTCTAGAAGCAGACTAAGCCAGTCCAGAGCCAGACCTTCCACCCTCTTGAGTCCCTGGTTGCAGGTCCCCTCCATCTTCTTTATGATGTCCCTTTCCATTGTCTCTATGATGACTTTTGGTTTTATATCCCTAGCTCATAGCACAGTTGCATTGCTTATAGTTGGTGTGGAAGAATGAGATTCCCTAAATGAATCCTTCAGGGCCCATTAGTTTGAAATACACTGAATCTCAGACTTCTTGGTGAGAGAAGGAGGAAATTCATGAAGGTTGAATTTATTAACTTGCAAATAAATGGTGGTAAGATGTGGCAGGGGGTGACATTGGAATAGTAGTAACTTAACCAAGAAAAAAATGTTAGTGATTTATTTGATTATAGACTCAAGTCAAGAACATGACTATACATCTATTAGCATACCCTTGAACTACAAAATGGCTCTTTTGACCTTTTACTATAGTAACATAGTTGGATCCGGAGTTGGTTTGCTTTTAAACATTCACTTCTAAGCAGACTCTGGTAACTTCTATTCACATATATTAAATGAAAATAATCAAGAATTAGAGGGATAATTTGAATCCCCCCCCCATTCCCACACAAATGTTCCATCCCCCTCACAATCATCCACCCTTCTATTACTTTATTTAAAGCTCTCTCTCATTTCCAAACATGCCCTGCATATTGATGCCTGGAATATAGCCAAGTCTTTTATCTGAATTCCAGCAGTTAATTTCCCAGTTTCTATGAGACTGAGTCTAAGAAAATGGGAATTTTCCCTTGGACATTCAAAACTGTCTATCCACACAGACACAAAAATATATTCAAATTATATACATTAAATTTCTTTGGTTGATTAATATTTTAATCATTTTTAAAAAGACAAAAAAGAAGAGTATTAAAATGGTTGATTACAGAATTCTAACCTTCTACTTCTATTCTTTCTACACCAGCATAAATATATGTGTGTGTACACATACACATACACACTCTCTGGGGATATTTATACCAAACCCCACTCTCTCTCAACCAGCAAGCTAGATTTCTAGAGGTCTGCAACTTCAACTCTTCTCTGAGAATTCCAAAAGATAGCCCTGAGAAATTTTGGCATCTTTCTAATGCTCAAGCCCTCATCCCAATATGGTCCTCTCAGGATTGGTCTCCACTGAACAGTTCTTCTGTGTCATCAATGTCAGTAGTTAGTATTCTATCTGCTGATTTCTTCATATCAATTAACTTTTACACAAGGATATTACAAAAAAGTTAAAGCAAAAAGCAAAGTACAGAAATATCCCACCTCTCCCCATGCCATAAACCATAGGTGTTCTTCCTCTTTACACTTCAGACCCTGGAGAAAGTGGGCTCAGATTTAAAGGGGTTGCTAGCAGGCATTCACTTTGCTAAGATCAATTCTGGATATAACATCACCACTGGCTGAATTGTTTCCTTGCTTCATGTCAGTGAGGCTACCATGTTGAACTATTACTGGGCTGTGTCAAGCAAAACACTCTCAGGACTGTATTGGTACACTAGGATTCATCTATCGGCAGATTCTGATATGGTCTCCCATCACTGGACCTCTACTCAGCTGTGACCATGAGCTCACAGAAAGTCTAATAGAGGAAAGAAGAGCACCCCAAACCCTACAAATCTATCCCTATCCCTACTGGAGGTCAGTCAGAGTCATCCTAGCAACCAACAAGAAGGAAAGAGAGAGAGTTTCTATGCCAAGTCTTTGGCATATACTCTTTAAACACCCTTTTTCTTTTACTTAAAAAAAATCCTAACCTGTTTTAGAATTGATACTAAATTCCAAGGCAGAAGAACAGTAAAGGCTAGGCAATTGGGATTAAATAAGTTAAGTAAACTAGGAAGTGTCTGAGGCCACATTTGAACCCAGGACATCCTTACTCCAGATCTGGTCCTCTGTCTACTGAGCCACCTAGATCCCTCCAAATGACATTTTTCTTCATCACACAGTCAGCAGACAGGAAATAGCATATGCTTTGAAGTGGAGAATTGGGACTCTCCATTCCACATATTTACATATATCTATAACTGCGTTCACCAAACAGCAATGCTTCCAGATCTGGGTTGTAATTGGTCAATATTTCTATTAATGGATAGTTAGATAAATAATTTTGTTTATTAGTGCCAGGCTCTGTACTAAGCCATGGTGACATAAATATAATCAAGCAAGAGAGTCTCTGCCCTCAAAGGGCTTACCTTCTAAATCTCTTCAACCAGCAAGTCACACAACAGATAATACTTTTGTAGTTGCTGTTCAGTTGTTTTTCAACATGTTTGCCTTTTCTTGACCCCATTTGGGGATTTCTTCACAAAGATACTGGAATGGTTTGTCATTTCCTTCTCCATCTCGTTTTATAGATGAAGAAACTGAGGTAAATAGAATTAAGTGACTTGTCTAGGGTCACACAGTTATATGCTCTAGTTATAAGGTCAATGATAAATTTTCCTAAACTATCTAATATCCTAGTTCTGTATTTTTATTAGCTGCCACAATTTAATAAAGTGAAGCCATTTGTATGTTATTAAAGAACTGCTTCCTTATGTTGACAGGATTAGTTAGCTTTTAATTTTTAAGAAAATATCAATCCATTTAATTTTCATAAGGTGCCTGAATTAATTTCTCCACTGTGATTAGCTGGTCTCCTGTTTTGTGTGTGTGTGTGTGTGTGTGTTTTCCTTCCTTTTTTAGCTTTCCAAGAATTTTTCCATCAAAGGAGGAGACTTTGAAGAATCTGGCTATAAGTAATAAAGGTCCAGATTACCCATTGGGGTTTTGTTTTGTTTTCTAAAGATTGATAGAATGATTCTCCTTTTGAATCTGCTAACACACTGTGGGCTCATTTGAATGAGACAAAGAAATATTTCTTAAATTGAATTGTTATTCCTATCTAGTAAGCAAAAGCTTGTGGGAACATGTGATTTTAGAAGGGGACTCATCCCTGATAATACAGGAATCATTTGTCATGTTTCACTTATGAACTCTATGAAGAAACTTTCAAAGACTTGAGAGAGTACTAGCTGTTCTCTGTGACCCTCTTTAATGCAACCCCCTTTAGCTGAATTCAAATATGTTTGTGTGAGTGTGTTAGTTGGAATTTAATTTCTTTAAAAAAAATTTTAAGCAAAATACAAAACAATTTTTTTGGGTTTGTTTTGGTTTGATTTGGTTTTTTTAGATTTTCAGTAGGATATTTTATTGCCATGTACAGTGTTAGACTTACTTTGACTTCTTTCCAGCAAGGCTTTTTCCAATTCATTCTTAATTTACTGAGCATTCATAGTCTGGCAATAGGCAATTTTAGTGGCACACATAAAACTGAAATACTTTTCACTCTAGTAATTTATATTCTTCTTGGGTAGATAAGACCACAAGTTCATAATAGGTTGGGCTGGAGCCAGCATATACAGGGTCAAGAGAGCCAACTGTTAAAATTTTAGTGTAAGCATCTATACTTTGGGAAATCAGCAAATGCTACAGATAGAGGTTTGACTTGCTTTGTTGATTTTCCTGACCGAAGAAAGCAATAGTGATATTAATAATGCAAATTAAACTTAAAAGTTTTATGCACAATCAAAACAGCTCTGAGGTTCTACCTCACATCTAACAGATTGGCTAATATGACAGCAAAGGAAAGTGATAAATGTTGGAGGGGATATGGCAAAAGTGGGACATTAATGCATTTCTGGTGGAATTGTGAATTGACCCAACCATTCTGGATGGCAATTTGGAACTATGCCCAAAGGGCTTTAAAAACTGCCTGTCCTTTGATCCAGCCATACCACTGCTGGGTTTATACACCAAAGAGATCATAAGGAAAAAGACACGTACAAAAATATTTATAGCCTCGCTCTTTGTGGTGGCAAAAATTTGGAAAATGAAGGGATGTCCTTCAATTGGGGAATGGCTAAACAAATTGTGGTATCTGTTGGCGATGGAATACTATTGTGCTCAAAGGAATTGATGCAGAATGAAAGGATCAGAACCAGGAGACCATTGTATACAGAGACAGATACATTGTGGCATAATCGAATATAATGGACTTCTCCATTAGTAGCAATGCAATGATCCAAGACAATTCTGAGGGACTAATGAAAAAAGAACACTATCCATATCCAAAGAAAGAACTGTGGGAGTAGAAACACAGAAGAAAAACAATTGCTTGATCATATGGTTCAATGGGGATATGATTGGGGATATAGACTCTAAATGATCACCCTAGTGCAAATATCAATAATATGGAAATAGGTCTGGATCAATGACACATGTAAAACCCAGTGGAATTGCTCATTGGCTACGAGAGAGGGGTGGTAAGAGGGGAGGGAAAGAACATGAATCATGTAAAACCATGGAAAAATATTCTAAATTAATTAAATAAATAAATAAACTTAAAAAATAAATAAGAATAAAATGTTAAAAAAAGTTTTATGCACGCATTTTGTTTTTTCCTGGAGAGTTGGTTGTTAAATATTTACTAGTATATCCACAGGATTCATAAGTATAATACTTTATAGAGAAGATCTAGGTCCTTTGCCTTCAGGGGCTTTCTACTGTACGGAACTTCCTATTTAAACTTATAAATTTATAATCCATTAGAGACGGACTAGAAAAGATGGAAGGAAATTAATTGATGTCAGGATGGATGGGCTTGGGAAGCATAAAATTATAGAGATGATTGGGAAAAGATTGAACCAAAGAAATAGATGAAACAACCATTTCAAAACTTGGGGTTTCATAACACATGGTTGTCAGAAGGTAGGGGAGGTTTGAAGATAGAAAAGAAGGCAAAGAACAGCTTCTATGGAGAACGGATTAGGAAAGAGTTACAGGTTGACTTGCCACAGTGAAGACCTATTTGAGATCAAATGATATGTATAACTCTGGTTTTGCAAGTGTCTCATCCAGATATAACTGCTGTGGAGATGACTCAGGAAACTATCCCAGAATTCACAAGTTGTTGATTTTGAACTTGGATGTCTGAGATTGTTGTTGTTTTGTACATTTCTGGGAGAAAGAAGTTGGAAGCCACAGTTAGTAGCCCTTTTTTTTTACTCACCATGTGGTATGAAATTTGTATAGGTTTGTGCAAACCACTTCCTCCATGATCTGATGAGCACTGGTACAGGCAATGGAAATTATCAGTTGAGGAATGGTCTTCTCAATCCCTCCCATTCACCCACAACTAAGAAGATTCTGGGGAAACTATACAGGAACCACAGGGAACTCTGCTGTTTTTCTCCTCATTTGCTTATAAGAGAGGGATTAATTAAAAAAACCACATCTCCATCATGCTGGTGGATGTTTTTTTTTCTCCATTGGGAAAGACTGACTTCAGGGAGAGAAGCTAGCTACCAGCTTCTGGCTTGTGCCTATTTAAACTTCATTGTTTATCATCCTTTTCTTCCAACCACTTTATTCTCCCCTCCTTAATATAAAAGAAAATTCAGAAGCTATTAATCCTTGTTTGTGAGATTGATGTTGATCCAAATAGAACAGATCTATGTAGAGAGAGGAGCAACACATTCTATTTCAGTTCAGTGGAGTCTAGAGGGGAAGACAGGCAGACCAAAAGAGGAAGAGCAGGCTTCATTGACTTCATTGACTCTAACAAAAATGGAGACACATTAAAATCATGCCCCTAAGCAAGCACAAGTTTCCATAAACAGGAGATCGTATCAGCAGAGAAGTAATTATAACATTATATATGCATGTATATTGAGAGATACGCATTTTAAGCAGAAGTAAATCAGTCCTTGGAAAACAGATCTGTACTATCCTTGGTGCGGAATAACTACCCTTTAAACAGGCTCTTGAAGGGAGACATACCCCACAACTGTTACAGAGGGATCTACCTTCCCTCTTCAGTTGTTACATGATGTCTTCCAATACAAATCTTACATGTGGGGTTTTCCCTTCTTTCCACTGAAACACTACATTTAAATTTGCAGTGGATAAAGTCAGGCCAATGACTTCCTTCAGCTCTGTTCAGTAAAATGTGAGCAGGAATGTAGGGATTATGGGAGTAACCTAGTGCTGGAGCTTAGCAAGGCATGAGCTGCAAGAGCACAAAGGTGTGCAAGAAATTCAAGTATAAAGAAATCGAAGAGTCAAACACAATAAACATTTTTTTCAGTGCCTACTATGTGCTAAGAACTGTAGGTAGAAAGGAAGCTCACATTTTAATGTGAGATAACTTGTAAATAATTAAATATATACAAATAGAGGGGAAGACCCTTATAGCTTGGAGACTACAGAAAGCGTTCCACAGAAGGTAGGAACTGAGCTGAGTCTTGAAAGAAGTCACAGAAACAAGAGATGAAGTTTCAAGTTTGAGAAATTATAAGTAGGCTACTCCAGCTGGAACATAGAGGGCTTGGAAGGGGGGAAAAGTATAAGAAGATTGGAAAGGTAGGGAGGGGCTTTGGTTGTAAAGTTTTCAATGCCAAAGACTTGTTTCTGCTTTATCCTGGACTTTGTTGAGTAAGGAGTAGGGAATAGAGAACAGGAGTAAACCTATACTTTGGGGAAATTGCTCAGTTTTGCAGCTGGATGAATTCATTACATGTTGTGGGAAAGAAGTTTCCTGATTTGCAAGGAGTGACCACCTGATGAATTACTAGGCCCTCCAAAAACGTTAGGAAATGGAGAGATTTATTAGAAGGAAAGTCAAATGGCCAGAAAGCAAGATTGAGGGCCTCCCTCAAGGATAGGATAGGAAAGTCAAGTTTATATACTTTTACAGGTTAGAATGACTACATGACATGCACCATACAAGGACAGAAAACTGGGGAGGTTGCCTGAGGTTTGGAATGTTATCTATCAGTGAGAAAAGCAGATCTCAAAAGTATGGAACATATATGCCATCTTTGTCATTTATCAGTGTTTATTAGGGATGATGTGCTCCTGGTCACACCACATTTCTGAAGAGTTCTTCGTGTACTCTTTCTGGTCTTGGGTCCTTCTAGTGACTTGGGGTCTCCAGAGGACCCTGTGCCCCTTCTCCAGTAGGGAAAGACTAGAGGCAAGGAGACCAAGTAGAAAGTTCCTACAAAAATCCAAGCAAGAAATAATGAGGGTGTAAGGGTGGTAGCCAAATACAAGTGGAAAGAAGGCTATGTAACTGGATCGAGCTTAAGAAGGAAGAAAATGAAGTCAGCAAGGTGGTGGTCTGAGAAATTACTAAAAAGTCCAAAGAGGATAGAGAATAAGTTTAAGATCAATAATATATAGGGAATGATAGAAAGCTAGATGCATACAATCAGATAAAGGAATGTCAGATGTTTTGAAAGAGGAAGAGGTTACTGATGGATGAAATTGAGATGAGCTGTGTGGCTGTCCTTATGTATAGTGGAGGTGGAATGGAGTTGTAGGTCAGGGAAGCTTAAGAAATTAAGGAATTGGGAGGTTAGTGTGTTAAATAAAACATTAACATGAATGTAGAAACCACTAGAATAAGGTAGAACTGGTGTATAGAGATAGTACTGAATGCCCTTAGAAAGAATAACAATCTTGTTTTATGAAGCCCCAAATTTACTCTTTTTCCATGGAAACTTGCCCTCAAAAATCTCTGAGACTGACCCTTGTGCCAGACTGAGCAATGGGTCATCTGAGCACCCATTGAGCACAAATGGATAAGAGTACCCTCAAATTTGAACGACCCTTTTTTGTGTTCTTGGTTTGTCTTGTTTATTTAGGCTATTACCAGGTATCCTAGCCTTGTGCTACAATCTCTTTCCCAAGCCCCTATGTTAGCCAGTCGGTTGTTTCTCTTTGGGTGAAAAAAGTATATATATATAGGATCCCAAGTTTTTCCATATTCATGGTGTATTTTGCCTAATACATTATTCCCAGAGTCTCAGAACTTAGCTAGATGTTATACTGGTGTGTGTGTGCTTGACTCTGTGCAGTGGCTATAAGAGCGTTGTCTCCCTCCTCCTGATTAAAGAAAGAGTGATCTGGAGGCCAAAATAATATCCACTAAGATCTGGATTGGTTGATTAATTTGAATAGATTTGGCAACCCACTATCATCCCGAGTGTCTGACCCTACTAGACCAAAGTCAGACTGAGTGAGAAACCAGAAACTGAGGAAGAAACAAAGGGCATTTTAATGTATTCTTCTAAACAGAAAGAGCATGCATGCAGGAACTCCTCTCCTAAGGAGAGAAACCACCTAGAAACAAACATTAGCCAGCTTTAATTGTTTGAAAGATGAGAGAGAGAAAAAGGGGGAAAAAGGATTGTAGCTTCAGGGGCAGAGTATAATAACAGCAAGTTCTTGATATTAAGTCCTTGGAGTGACTTTTGGGGTTTTGAGGAGACAAGATGATAACAGTTGTCTTATCTAGAAATCTCGGGAGCCCTCCCTGGTGAGATAATGATCATCATATCAAAGAAAAATTCCTAAGATTGTTTTCTATCCAGGCCCATATATAATCAAGGCAGGGCAAATTATTATTCTAAGAATTAGCTTTATTCCAAAGAGTCAGGAATCTCTGGAAAAAATGGAAGTTTGAGTAGGTCCACGTAATTAGTACAATCATTATTCATTTCATCTTCATAGCTTAAACCTCAAAGAAAGAAATGCAAATGGAAACTTGGGGGTGAAGACCAATATTTTTCTGAAATATCCAGATAATTGAAGCAGATAGAGGGTTGTGAGCTTCTAATATCAGAAAATTGCTTCATTCTCTCCTTTGATCCACTTTGTTTGCAACTACCTCATAAAACTTTATACAGCATTATTTTTCTGACACTCAATCCAATAATTTCTGTCCAGAGCTTCAATAAGATACTGGTGGGGAAAAAACCACACATACACAAATTCAGATGTGTTTGTAGTTGCACTTTAAATAAAGCTTTGAACATTATATTGAAAGAAATCATAAACAAAACCCACCCAGATCTATTAGAACCAAGAGAAAAAGTAAAAATAGAAATAATAATTTTTGGTAATTTCTATATAAGATGGGAAGAAATAACCATTATAGAGGTAGTAATTTCTACGTGAAAGGGAAGTTTGGGAGGGAAATATTAAGGGTAGGTTTTGGGGAAAAGATAATGAATTCTCTCTTGGATGTGTAGAGTTTGAGATCCAATTTTAAATGTCCATAGCCTCTACTCTTTCTTGCCTTTCACCCAGGGAACCCTGCAAGATAGCAGGTAGACCCTTCTCACCATTCTGTCCATAGCCCTGCCACAACCACCTCTTTTCCTCCTCTACTTTAAAAAAAAAAGTAACTCTTTCCAACCCTTTTTCCTTAGGGATGTATAAGTATTAATAATTTTCTACATACAAGAAAAGCCTCAAGCAACCCGCCTTAGTTATGGCTCACCTCTTATGCCCCTGTTTTTGTGGGGAAATCATCACTCCTCAGTTCCCAATGCTAAACACCCATGAAAATGTTGCAAAGGCAGATAACAACATTGGATGAAAACTGTCCTTTTCATTTATCTTAGCAGATAACTTCACTTTTCCCATGCAATTTGCATAATTGCTTGTCTAAGCAGTCGGAAGAACACAGGATTTCAAGTCAGAGAACATAGTGTCTCTGACTTTGTGGGATCTTTACTTATGTGACTTTGAGTATCTCCTCTTGGGGTCTCAGTTTCCTCACTAGTAAACTGGATGGGGAGGAAGTTGGACCAAATGATCTTTGAGATTCTTTCCAGCTCAAAACCCTGAGTCCAAATTTAATATCAGTTTTTCTGCATTTAGACTCAAAAAACATCTTTGTTCTTTTAAAATTCTCATTTTTTTACTTTTATCTTCTGCTCTTTTTCATTTGCTTTTTTCCATTTGCCTTTGCTAGTGTGTTTATTGTACTTTTGTTTTCAATATTTCTGATGTTATGTGAATCCAAGAAACTTACCTAAGCAATTAAGGGGGGAAAAAAAATCATCAGCTCAGAAAATAGGCGTGAGTATAGTGACATCTACTGGTCTCCTAACATCACTATCTCAATAGCAGGTAAGATGCCAAACACTCATCCTGAGAATAAAAATGGTGGCCCATTAATGTAACATAATATTATATTTCTGTTAGAAACTGTTATAAAAGAAAGGGGGGGTGGTAATCTGGATACTAACACTATTCGGCTGGTTATTAGTAGTAGTAATCTAAGATATTAATATGAGGAAGCTTTGGTTTGGTTCCCTGATGGCTGGTGCAGGGACACCAGAGTCCTGCCACCCAGCTGGATGTTATAATAACTGCTCTTCTTTATAACAGTGCCCAGGCAGGATCTCTAAAGGTCAATGGATGGGTAACCCTTTCAGGTCCCACCTGGGGTTGATTGATTATTACTATTGGGCTCTATCAGCCTTGGATGACGTTCATCTGACTGTGTTGCTCCCCCCGCAGAGTGATGATGGAATAACTACTCCAGGAAGGTACTTAATAACCTTATCTATGTTGTTTAACAAGGGAAAGGAATGATCAGGAAAGGGTTGGGGAATAGATGACCCTATCATTAAATCTATAACAATAATCCCTCAGGACTATAGGCTGTTCAGTAATGTTGGGCTTGTTCTTCACCTCCTCTGGCTCAGCCTGGCCACAGCCAAACCAGAGTAAGCAAATTGTTTGGATGATGCAAATATTGATGATGGTTTCTCTCAGCTTCTTACTGCTCGTTGTTTTGCTACGGCCTTCAGGAAATTCCACCCTTCACCATCCTCTTCTTCTTCTCCTACCCACTTCCCGGATCCCCACCTCCCCCGGGACCCCAGGATACCTAAATATCTAGAGATGGTTTAGGTATCTAAATATCTAGGGATTCAGAGAGAATCAGAGGATCCACAAGTCAATCAGTGTTCAAGATCAAATGGCCAAGGCAAGAGTTTAGGCAAGGCTCAGCCAAAGCAAAGCCAAGGTCCCAAAAGACAAAAGGGTCCAAAGGTCCCTGTCAGGGGGCTCCCCAGGTATTTATATTCTTTCTGGACAACTGCCTTTCCTCCTGTCCTCATGGCCTCTGGGAATATTCTGATGTCCAACTGTCTTCACCTGTCAATCAAGGTGTGACTCTCAACTCCCAGAGTTTGATTATGACAAAATTAATCCAAACAATCTATCTGAATTAAAGAGAACCAGAAAACACAACAGCAACAATGTAAATGAAGAGAACAAAAACAAAACACTCACAACTGAATGCTGTGGAATTATAATGTCCAAAAAATGTCCCAGAAGTGATGCAAGAAGGCATTTCACTGATTTCTTTTTAGAAGGGGAGGACTATGGGGGTGAAATACCACACATAATGCCAGACTTATTCGGTATGTTGGTTAGTTCTGCTAAATGATTTTTTTCTCTTCTATATTTTTTGTTGTGAGGGGTGGATTATGGGAAGGGGAGAGAGATATTTAGGGCAGCTATTTGAAAGATGTCTAAAATTTTTTTATAGATTTTTTTTTACATTACAAATATTTGCAGATTAGTCCATCACAAGTCTTTGTAACAAGATAATAAGAAATAATACTCATATGGAAGTACATGAAACTAGAATGTGGAATCATCTATAATAAAACCTTTTCTTTTAAGGAAAAAAGTAAACAAATATCTATCTTTTCTACTTCCTATTCCCCACTTCATTAAAAAAAGAAAAACACATCTCTTATAACAAATATGCATAGTCAAACAAAAAACAAATCCCCTTAATGTCTATATATATATGCAATCATATACATGTATACTTTATATCCTTCAAGTTTGCTGAAGTTGTTAATTATTTCAATTAAATTTTAAGTGGACTCATTAGGATTCTTTAAGTACATCAAAATATCATCTGCAAAAAAGTGAAAAATTTGCTTCTTCTTTACCTCAATTTCTTTTTCTTATCTTAGTGCCATACTCAGAATTATCAGTATTAAGTGAAATAAAAGTAGTGACAATAGATATCCTTGTTTCACATTTGAACTTATTAGAAAAGATTCTAGTTTATCTCTTATAAATAATTTAATTTTGGTTTTAGATATGTGTATTTTATTATCTTAAGGAAAGGTTCATTCATTCCTGTTTTCTAGCATTCTTAACAGAAATAGATGTTGTATTTTGTCAAAAGGATTTTATGTATTTGTTAATTTATTAGCTGATTCTTTTGTTAATATGGCTAATTGAGTTTATGATTTGCCTAATATTAAGCCACGCTTGCATTTTTGGTATAAATTCAATTTGGCCATAGTATATAATCTTGGTTATACTTTATTTATATAATATATATGATTGTATTTTATATGTGGTTATATTGTAGACTCTTTACTAATATTTTATTTAAAATTTTTGCATTTTTGTTCATTAAGAATATCGTCATTAAGGATACTGATGCATAGTTTTCATTTTCTGTTTCAATTTCTCTCTGATTTAAGTACCAAGACTATATTTCTATCATAGAATGAATTTCATGTGATCCTTTTTTGACATTTTTGCCAACAACTTACATAGTATTAGAATTAATAGTTCCTTGAATGTTTGATTAAATTTGCTTATGAATCCATATGGTCTTGTAGTTTTTTCTTTGGGAGTTCACTTATAATGTGTTTGATTTTTTACCTCTGAAATTGGATTGTTTAAAGTCTCAATTTCTTTATCTGTTTATCTGGGCATTTTAGATTTTTGAAAGTGCTCATTTATTTTACTTCAGTTATTGGTTTTGTTGGCATATAGTTAAAACAAAATAGTTTTCATGTATTGTAAATTTTTCAGTTTATTTTTTATACTGGCAATTTGGTTTTCTCCTTTCTTCTTTTTACTAATGGTTCATCAATTTTAATCCATTTTAATAATTTTTAAATTAGCTCTTATTTTTTTGTATTATTAAGATTGTGGAAGGGTTATGTCATAAACTCTTCATTTTCAGCATTTCTATTTCTCTGTTCATCTGGATTTCCCCCCCCCCCCTTTTTTTTGTTTTTCTAGTGTTGTTAGTTATGTTTTCAATTTATTGATATGTTCTTTCTCTTTCTTTCCTTCTTTCTTCCCTCCCTCCCTTCCTTCTTCCCTCCCTTCCTTCCTTTATTTCTCTATTTTCAATTTATTTTTTTGTTTCTGAGGCCTCAGGAATTGAGTTGTTGGTTGCCTCTATTCTGGGGATTGAATCAAGATGAGAACCTTCTCTTTACCTGGTAGATTTTCTTTAGATTTTTGGATTCCTTATATACATTGAAATGTCCTTTTCTATGAACAACTTTACTTAAACCCCTATGCTTTGACTGAGAAAAGAGAGAATTTTTCTTCAATCCTCAATTAAAGCTAAGGATTCCTTCCTCTTGTGGAAAAGACCTGATTAAAGTCTTTTCCATGAAGAGAGTTAAGGTTCTTTAATTTCACAATTTTTAAAAATCAGCTGTAGGCCTTAATTTTTTTAATTCAATAAAAAATTTGTCAAGCACCTACTATATGCCAGGCCTGAGGGGTACCTAGTCCAGAATATTTGGATAAAGAGAAGAAAGGAAAGAGATATGGGATCAAAACACTTTAATTATGGATCACTAATGTTCTCATTTCTTCTGCTTCTTCACTCTATTTTTCTTTTTCTTTTTTTTAAACTCTTCCTTTCCATCTTAGAATCAACACTGTGTACTGGTTCCCAGAGAGAAGAATGATAAGGGGAAGGCAATGGGGATTAAGTGCCTTGTCCAGGGTCACACAGCTAGGAAGTGACTGAGACCAGGTATGAACCCAGGACCTCCTCTCTCTAAGCCTGGCTCTCAATTCACTGAACCACCTAGCTGTCCCCTACTCTATTTTTCTTTGTAGAATTAGGATTTGGAGGCAAAGAGAGGAAAAAATAATGTGCAGATAATGTAATCATGATTGTGAATGTGAACTGTAACTATAGCTACAAAATATAATAACAAACTATGTGAGCTAAACCCAAGGTTTGTTTTTGTTTTTATTTTATTTTAACAATCTCACTTTCCACTCACAGAGAAATGAAAGAAGAGGGCAGAACGGATTAGAAATCAGAATCTAGGAATAGGTTTTATAAGATACACACTTGCAACACAATGCTAAAATGAGAGGCTAGAGTAAATTTTTAGATTTGCCTTGCAAATCGTGCAAATCCATAGAAAGGCAGTGGAAGTCATAATGTTAGTCAAGGCAGAAAATAAAAATAGTCATGGTTAAAATAGATAAGCAGATAGGCTCCATTATGCTTAAAGGCATCATAAATAAAGATATCACATCAACAGTTAACAATTATGCATTGAATGGCATAGAGTCTAAGTATTTAAAAGAAAAGCTTATCAAACTACATGGAGAAAGAGAGAGTAAGAAGAAAATAGATGTTTACCACTTCCATATTTAGACAGCTCTACTAAAAAGAATATAAAGAAGGACCTGATGAAATTTTTTAAAATTTCCACATGATCTATCTCTCATGATAACTTAATGAGAACTGTGGGGGAAAAAATACCTTTTGGTTTGTTTGTTTTGTATAGAACCTTTACAAAAATCGACAAGGTGCTAGGCATGATCTCAGAGGATTGATGATGAAACATGTTTCTTAACTCTTGACAGAGAGAGGTGATGCACCCCAAAGGCAGAATGAGGCATACGTGAATTTGTTTAGCTTTATTGTATTTATCTGTCAGAAGGGAGGATTTCTATTTGAAAGGAGGGGAGGGAGTTGAAAAAGGTAGTACTGGTGATGGGCAATGAGAGTAATTCATATAAAGAAGAGAGAAAGGATTTCCAATAAAATATTAAAAGGTAAAAGAAGAATGTTCAGAAGAGAACACAAACAGGGCAGTTTTTACTATTGTGTTTAAATATATATTTAAAATAATTACTTCATATTACTCATTTTCATATGCAGTCTTTTTTTCTTTTCTTTGCATATTGAGGTTCTCATATCTGTTGATAATTATCAAGTTTATATTATAAAAGAACATAATAATTTTAAAAAGCATGCTGCTTTCCTTCTCTGGCAGAAGAGTGAAAGTCTCTGTGGTCAAAAATATAAGAAGTGAGGCAGTTAAAGTAGGTATAGAGCAACATCTCAGATAGTATACCAACATAAACTCAAAATGGTTACGTGACATAGTGGCATAATAAACAAATTTGAGAAGCAAAGAAGAAATTACCTGGTCCTTCCTGGTGAATGGATCCATGTCTATGCACAACGCAGTGTATGTTTGAGATGTGAAATGGGGCCCCTTCTTTCTCGTTCCTCTTCCTCCTCTTTCCTCCATGTTAGCAATAAATTTTGGCATTGAACTGATTCCTGTTATTTTCCAAATTATTCCCAGCACCCAAACTCAATAAGAAGTTGGTTTTCCTGACATCATCTTAGATATTAACTACATATCCAAACAACCACATCTTCTCCGGAGGAAAATGGTGGCACTTGGAGCCCAGTTGTAGAAAGCAATGGCCAACAATGGATACCTTTGTCTTCCCAGGAGAAACTTCCTAATGTTACAAAACAGAGGAAAAGGGAAAAATACAAGGAGGAGAAAGAGTATGAAGCATGATACTTACCTCCTGATAAAGAGATAGTGAACTCAGGGTGTAGGAGGAGGCATATTTTTTAGACATGACCAACACATGGGAATTGATGTATGTTTTTACAAAGGTCTTCTTTTTCTTTTTCTACACCCCCCCCCTGTGGTGGGGGTGGGGTAGGAAGGAGGGGAAATAATTTTTTGTTAATTGAAAAAACAAAAATTTAAAAAGAAATGTTGTATAATGAATGTTTGATGCTAAAAGAGTCTAAGAAGACAAATTCTCCTGTTTCTTTGCATATGTAGGGTGTGTGGAGCAGAAAGAGATTCTATAATTGTGGAGCTTTATCTATAATAGCAGGGTTTTTTTATTATCTTGATGAGTTTCACTAAAACTTTTTTATCATCCTCTTTTTCTTTATAAGAATTCCTTGTTGTAAAGATGGTTCTCTGGAAGTGGCACAGGTAAATATATATAGGTGATGCAAACATAAAATATGGCAATAAGAATCTTTTTTTTTCTAAAAAAGAAGTGAGATGAGTAACAGAGATCATGTATAAGGCAACCAAATAAAGTGTTTTGTTGATAAATATAGCATCTTATTTGCCACATCAGAGGTGGGAAGAAAAGCTAGCAAGAAAATAACTGTTTCTATTTGATACATTAGTTTTCTTCACCATCTACAATTAAAAAGGAAAAAGAGAGAAGTTTCTATGAGATTGGCTACCATGAAATGAAGTTGAAGAAGTTAAATGAAATAATATTCAATGATGAGTTTTGTTTTTATTGAGAGAAAGGTTTTTCTTTTGTGTGGGAATTTTTTTTAGCTGTGTGTGTGTGTGTGTGTGTGTGTGTGTGTGTGTGTGTGTGTGTGTGTGTAAGAAAGCAACTGTATAGAATCCATATCTTTTGATCTAAAATTTCAAATGGTTCCAAGGAGATTAGGTAAAGCTGCACAGCTGTGGCTATGTCTTTTAGTAATATATTTTTAATGCCACCTGAATGTAAATGAGTTGTGACGAACATAATTCATTAATGTAAACATGACATCAAGACTTTCCTGGACCATATAAACCCTTTCAGTGTCTGGCCACTGGAATTCTCAATAATCTTTTTGCATGGGACATAGGGTCTCTCATCTCTTCATCAGACCTGTATCTGAATCCCTCACACAGATTTAATATGTTAACAAAAGAAACATAGCTTGAGAATAAGCGAAGAAAAAGACAAATATGGGACTTCAGTCACATGACTTCATAGTCATCCAGTGTTTCAATAATCATCAAAGTTATTAAGGTTCAGATGAGAGAAGCAGTGGGCTTGGAGGATTTGCAACCCAGATTACAAAAATGATAAATTTTATAGACTCTTGCTGTCTTGCGAAATCATTTGCTTCTAGTTGTTCGATTCTAATTTTTAAAGACTAGATTTCATCCCTGACTTTTTGATCATACTTTTCCTTTTGGATTGTTTTTCTTTGTAGGTCATCTGTAACTTTCTTTGCCTCATTTTCAAGCTGATCAATTCTGGCTTTCAAGGTACTGTTTTCTTATTTTAATTCATGGGATTCTGTTTCCAGATGACTTATTTTGCTTTTTAAGTTCTTTCCTCAATTTTCTTCAGCTTTTCTTAATTGTGGTTTTTTTTCTAAAACCCTTACTTTCTGTCTTGGAGTCAATACATATATAGTATTGACTCCAAGGCAGAAGAGTGGTAAGGGCTAGGAAATGGGGGTTAAGTGACTTGCCCAGGGTCACACAGCTAGGAAGTGTCTAAGGCCAGATTTGAACCTAGGACCTCCGATCTCTTAGCCTGGCTCTCAATCCACTGAGCAACCCAGGTGCCCCTCTTAATTGTTTTTTTTGAATTGTGTTTTGAGTTCTTCCAGAGCCTGAGTCCAACTGACTGAAGTTCCTGAGTTTTTGCTTGGTGTTCCTTGGTCCTCCTCTGTTCCATTTGTTCTTTGTTCATTCCCTGGATAGAAGCCGTCGATAGTAATTTCTTTTTTTCTTTTTCTGTTGTTTACTCATATTTTTTCCCTTCTTCACCCCCCCCCCCAGTCATTGGCTGTACTCTTGCTCCTCAGTTTATTTGCTGGGGCTTCTTCTCTGCTCTGCTGACTAACTGGATTAGGCTGATGCAGCTGGCCTGTTGTATTAATGAGCCCTGAGACCAGATCTTCCCCAGCTGCCAGCAGAAGCTAAAGGTGAAGGTATGGAAGTTAAAGTAATTAAATTCATCCTCCTCTCTTTCTTTTTGCCAGCCGCTTCCCTGCAGGCTGCCTGGTCAGAGCCCTGAGTTTCCCATCCTAGTACTAAGGTACTTTGTCGAAGTTGCAGACTTTGCCCAGGGATTCTAGTCAGCTAGATTCTTATCGAGGCTCTAAGCACAGTAGATGGGGAGGTGTGTTGGAGATTTCCTGTTCTCTGAAGGCTTCTTATCTGCACTATTGCTAGGTTGGCCATGCTATTCTGGAGGAGCTGGATGTACCCTGAGACCAAAGCCTCCAGAGGCAGAAGCCCAAGATGGAGAGTGGTGGCTGAAGTCTCCACAACCAAGCTGGTCTTCCCTCTTCCCCTCTCCTCTAGCTGCCTCTCTTCCAGCTGTGGTCAGAGCCCTGAGCCCCATGTAGCAGCAGCAAGGCACTCCCTCTGCAACCACCAGGGACCTCTGGAGTCTCAACACAACAGTAGGTGGGGGAAGAGTCCAGGGACCTTCCTTCTTTCTTTTCTTTAAACCGGATAATTCAACCTCTGAGTACCTTTTAAGTTGAATCAAGCAGGAGGGTCCCCCAGCTCTGCCCTGTTGTTGAATTTGTTTTTGTGTACTCCTCAAAGTGCTTTGTTTTTGATTGGTGTAGAAGGGTTTTCGAAGAGGACTTGATTTTTGCTTCTAAGCTGCTATCTTGCCTCTTAAATATCAGGAAAATGATAAATTTTAATTAATTGAGCACTGAAGTTACATAAAATCATTAATCTCTGTAAAATGTCTCATTGATATACTGTTGTAGAAATGGAGCCATTTATTTTTTGCCTTTTCCTTGTATTATTAAAGAAAGGTTCTTGGTTGAGGCACTGGGAAAGGTGAAATGCAGCCTCAGAGCAGAAACTAGGAATTCTATTGCCTGGGGTTCTAGTTTGGGGCAGGAAGGAATGAAAAACTGTGGAACAGACTTTGGACCACAAGGCTTGGGTTCCATGGAGCTGTCAGTGGAGAAAGTACACTGAGTTGGGCTGGAAAAAGCTTACTCAGGATGTAGGAATCCCACCTAGCATTACTGCTAATCCCAAGTGACCTTCATGAAATATATAATGTAGGTCCCTGAGACTCAAGTGTGTATAGTTTCAATGGACTAATAGGTAGCATTTCCCAGAGAATCCATCCTGCCTTCCTCCCAACCCATTTTCAGCCTAAAATCTCAGAAGAAGAAAAGTGTGGGGAAGTAGTAGGAAGTAGGGAAGATAGACCCCAGAAGAGAGATACTTCAACAGAGTGAGGGTAGCATAGGCCAGGCAAGGGAGGGGTGTCCAGTTGCTCTCACAGGCCAAAGAGGACCACAAAGTTTTCAATAGATAGTTGGACGAGAGGAGAGAAAAGAACTATCTCCTACCCCACGTTCCCAATATGGACCTCCTGAGGCAAATCTTCAGGCACCCTACTTTAGTTACAACTCTCTTCATCACCAGTTACGCAAGGATGGAAGAAGGTTCTTTAAACTTTCGCATCTTACATTGAACACAGAAAATGTTGAGCTTGTTCTGTATAACTCACCAGGAAGGGTAAATCCATACATATTCTAAGGACTGGGTGCCCATCAGCCAGTCCTCCTTTATTCAAGTTCTGGAGCTGAGATTTGGATCCCCCGCCATCCCCCAATTTTAGGGCCATCATTCTTTCCATCTGATGTATGTTGGTCTTGATGTTTGACTTGGTTTGATGTGATTCTTATTCATTTTTATAGATAGAGAAGCAAAGTTGCAATTTTACTTTAGATAATAGGGAAAAAACTGGCTAATAAATGGGAGCTTTCTTTGACTTGGTTTTAGTCAGTCAAGTCTTTTTCTTTGAGACTTGGTGTTTAAAGCAGATTTCTGTGGATCTTTGGGGCTTGATATTTAGGGTAGATCTCACTGCAAAGAAATAAGAAAAACCACCAGGACAGACTTAAGTTGGAGAAAATGGAAAATACTTCAAAGAGGAAATAATCCCCAGCCTGTTAGGGAAGAAACCTTTAATGATGAGCCAGGAAAAGTGTGTACTATGAATAAAAAAAAATCAAGGCATAGAAAAAACAAAACAAAACTGTATGTGACCAACTAGCGGAGAAAATAAGTTAGAGGATAGAGAGGAAAGAACATTTTAAAAGATGGGAAGATTACTGACCTGAGGAAGAAAAAAAAGGTCTATAAAGTGTGGGAGATCAGATCTTAACTAGAAATTGGATCAGAAAAGAATTCAAAACATACATTTGAAAGGATGATAAACTCAATTTAATAAAAAGATCCTTTAAAAATATCAGAAGCAAAGAATCTGGTAGAAAATCAATAGGACCATGAAGCAAAAGACACACTCTTAGGAATAAAAAAGAGAGAGATTATCTAAAGCATTTGCTTTGGTAAAACTGAGATCTTCCAAGGCACTCAAACTAAGCAGATCAGGAAAAATGCTGAGCCATTTAAATTTATATGAGTTGATAGAAAAGTCTCAAAATGTGGACAAATATTCACTTTGGGAGAGGAGTTAAAAATATAATAGGGTGCTTCCACCATAATTTCACAATTCCTCACTCTCACATCCCAAATCCAATCTGTTGCCAAATTCTATCAATTTTTGGAATTGATACTATTTTGGAAACATCTCTTTTCTTTCTATTTTTTTATTCTGCCACCATTTTAGTACAGACCTTTATCACCTTATCACCTTGTGCCTAGACTATACAGTGTGTATATATATATATGTATATATATATATACACACACACATACATACCTATATATATATAATACAATAGCCTGCTAGTGGGTCTGCCTGCCTCAAGTCTCTTTTCATTACAATCCATCTTCCATTCAGCCAGCATAGTGATTTTCTATAAGTACAGTTCTGACTATATCACAAAAATATTCAGTCATCTCCAGTGGCTCCCTATTATATCCGGGATCAAAATCAAATCAAATATAAAATTGTACTTAAAAGCCCTTCATAATCTCTCTCCTTTCTACCTTTCTCATCTTCTCATACCTTACTCCATTCCATACACATAACAATTCCCTACTGTGCAGCACACACACATTTCAGTTTTTAACTTTGTATCTTTTCAGTGATGCTCATGCTTGGAATTCTCTCTCCTCAACCTCCTCCCCAGCCCCTTGGTCCTTCTTGGCTTACTTCAAGTCTCAGGTATACTTTCACCTTCCCAAAAAAAGCCTTTCTTCATCTTCCTTAATCTTAGTGCCTTTCCTTTGATATTATCTCCCAGCTTGCCCTGTATATATCATGTTTGCATGGTGTCTCCCATTAGATTATGAGCTCCTTGAGGTTAGGAATTATTTTTGCTTTTCCTTATATTTGGCCCCTACTTCATATAATGCCTGGTATAGTCAGGACTTAATAAATGCTTAATAAAATAAAAAATAAAAACTTGACTGAACATGATTATTTCAAATAGAGAATATGGGAGGGGGCGTGGAATTAGACAACCTTTTAGACAAACAAATGAGAGCCTTTCTTTGAGCAAGGGTTCTTAATTTTTTTTTTGTATGGGTCATGGACCCTTTGGGCAGTCTGCTGAAGCTTCTGCATATCTTCTTGGAGTAGTGCTTTTAAATACACAA
Organism: Gracilinanus agilis; assembly: GCF_016433145.1. NCBI lineage: Eukaryota > Metazoa > Chordata > Mammalia > Didelphimorphia > Didelphidae > Gracilinanus > Gracilinanus agilis. Next base: position 34,025,720 of record NC_058135.1, on the reverse strand, counting down.
AATAAAATACAAATTACAATGGAAGTCAATTATATATTAAAATAGTTTTCAAAATATTAAATAAAAAACAATCTCAATGATCTCAACTTAAAAGCCCCTGCTTAGATAATGAACACACCACTTTAGGTTTCAAGAGGAGTTATCAGCTAAAATGATATATAATTTTTAATAAAATGTAAGTAAATTCATGGATCCATAGTGCACCTATTATCTAGCAACTGTCTATGAAGGCAAATTTAAGAGCACTCGGTTGGATTAGCCATTAATCTACTGTAGTATGACATTCCTCTGACAGAGAAAAATCTCCTGTATTTTAATAATCAGGCTTACAAAAGAAAGCCACGAGTATAAAAGAAAAGAAGGGAAGAGAGGCTGACAGTGAAAGACACAATGACAGAGAACAGTTCTGTTTACTCTACCATAATGACCATCTGTCATAGTCCCTAAGCCCTCAAGGCCTTGGCTCTCAGATTGGAAAACAACTCTGGCCTCTTCTGTTGCTGTCCTAGGAGATAAATTAACCAGATTCACGCTCCCGTGCAATACCAGCCTTCATTACACATGGGTCCAAATTAAAACGCCTCCTTTTGTACAAAGATGTTTTTAATTCATGCATATGTAAAATAGAGTCAGTAAGTGATGAAAAGCCCCAGGCTACTCCTGTGGCCTCTTTTACCCCTCTATTTCTGTGCTTGCCAATGCTGTCTGTCACCTTCCTTCTTATTCCCTGCCTCCTCCAAAGTTCTTCTTATAGAAATTGTGGCATCCTCCTTCCTCACTGCTAGTTTTTGAGAAGAGAAGGCCATAAAAAGCCTTATGGTTTCAAACTCTAACTAGGGCTGGAATGCTATAGCCAAGAGCCCACACGTAACAAAAACCCCTGCTTAGCTGGGTAAAAATTATCCAAAGTCATTGAGTGTAATTCCTGGAAGCAACGTCACAATTCGAGAACTCAGATTCATAATTTTTTTTCACATTACAAATGGTGAATTTTTATTTCTGTCATTCAGCATTTTCCAATAACATTTTAATCTTGAATGAAGATTTTTATAGTACAGCCCACTTCCATACTATGAGTTCGACACCTCTGATCAAGAGGACTTAATTCTTTTTTTTTTATTCAAAGATATTTTATTTTCCTTATTACATGTAATGACAATTTTCAACATATATTTTATGAAATTATAAAATGTAAATTATATCCCTCTGTTCCTACCCTCCCTCCTCTTGGAAATGGTAAACAATTTGATCTGGGTTGTACAATATAATAATGTAATAGCACAGAAGTTCTAATAAGGCAAGATCAAATGGGATGAAAAGAGAGTATGGTATATATAGATATTTTAGTATCATTAATGGATACTAAAGTTGGAAATAAATGAGATAGTATGGTACTAGATTCACAGTCAAAACACATGCTTTACTGCTTTGACTAACATTAGGCAGGTTATTTAATCTCAGCAGGATTCGGTTTCCCCATCTGTAAAATGAATAACTTGGATTATATTACCTTTAAGGTTCCTTTTCTGGGGCAACTAGGTGGCACAGTGGATAGTGCCCTGAAGCAGGAAGACTCATCTTCCTGAGTTTAAATCTGGCCTCAGATGTGATTCTAGAATCTGTGATTCTAAACAAGTCACTTTACCCTATTTGCCTCAGTTTTCTTCCTCTGTAAAATGGGCTGGAGAAGGAAATGGCATGTTGCTCCAGTTTGTTTTTTTTTTTTTTTTTTGCCAAGAAAACCCTCACAGAGTCATTCACAATTGAAAACAACTGAAAAACAAGGTCCCTTTTAGCTATAAATCCTAAGATGTGAAATTACTGAAGTAGGATAGATATGTTGGCCGTTTCTAACAAGTCAAAGGCTGGGAATGCAGTTAGGCAGTGGAAAGATATCTTTGCATCTTTGGCTTCATTTTGTAATAGCCTTCATTTTGCCCTTCCCATTCACTTGCATTAGATAATAAACGTATTTTGGAATTGAACCCTGAAAGCCTTTGGCAGTTTGCTGAATGAGCAGCTTCTAAATGGACACTGAAAAAAAAATTTAAACATACAAAAAATAACCAACCAGTTACATGTCTGATTAGGTTTGCTAGCCTCGCTGGGTCCTTTTCTCTCTGGATTGTTGCTTTTGAAAGCTATATGCTTTTCTAACATTTGTCATATTAATATATATTATTGTATCCTTCCCTTGTAAATCATGTGATCTTGGAATTTGGAGCTGGAAGAGATCTTAGAAATCATTTGACCCAAGCCCATGAGGTCCAGACTTGAAACACAGGTGAAAAACCCAGGATTTCAACATGAGTCCTCTATTTTATTAATTTAATTTAATTTTTTCTCAATTACATGTAAACAAAAATGTTTAACTTTTTTTTTTTTTAATTTTGAGATCCAAAAATCTCTTCCTTTCTCTCTCCCTTCCATTCTGCCTTCTGGAAAAGGCAAACAATATCAGACTTTTAATATCAGAAATGGTCAAACCAATTGAACCAGGGAAGTAATATTTTTAGTAAGTCAACTCGTATTCAACAGCTACTATATGCCAGATACTAAATGGCATATACAAAATGGGCAAAAATCAGTCCATTCTCTCACAGTCTAATTGGGGAAGATTTTGGCAGCTTTCTAGGCCCAGAATTGAAAGTGATCTGAGATACCTAGGAATTATTGATTCATTAAGGTCTATTTTCATTTAGCATAGGTTCCCTCCTGCCCCTCAGACTCAGCATAGCACACTTTTTGATACTCATAATTATATGACAATATCTTGAGCCACTATACAGAAAATTCCCTACCAGTATAGTCCAGGAACCACAGATCAAATTACAAATCATTTATTAGAACAGAATAGCGAAGTAAATATTTCAGTATCTCAAGGATTTGTGCTTTCTCCAGTGCAGGACTGATATAGACCCCAAATCCTCTGGCACTTAGCGCTTTTAGGGATTAAAAGAAATTAAATAATTTGCTTAAGTGTGAAGGGTAGAATTTAATATGTTTTCTTGATTTTATTTTTCTCTTTATTTTTTATTTTTAAAATTTTATAATTTAATATAGTCTTCCAAGTCTAAGACTATGTCCATTCTGTCCATAAAGTAAATTAATTAGTTAAATAAATTAATTTTAAAAAACAAAGTAAGCAAATAAAATAAATAAATAAATAAATAGTGTAGCTGATCTACACTAGCCCCTATGAAGAAGCATATCAACTCCCTAGATTTCCCCTTCAGAAGTGATAGAAAGAACATTTCCCACACAGCTCTCACTCTTTGGTTGGAATCTTGCCCAGAATGTCTCTTTGCCCTTTCTCCCAATAACCACTTCTTGTCTACTCCACATTCATAATTGTCATCACTCTTGATCTCAGATGTTGCCACTTGCTCTTTCTTCACATGGCTGCTGGCTGTCATCTGTTGCTGGGCTGCCGCCTGTTAAGTTTCTGCCATCTGCTAGATGACTCTTTAGCTGCTGCTGCTTGGTTCTCCAAGAGAATGTTTTTATTCCTTTGTATGACTACTTGGCCAAAATGTACCTGAAGCTAAGGAACATGCCTTTTTTTGTTGTTGTTAGGTTGAATCGTGGCCACTGGAGGGCCCCTCAGGTCAATTTCCCCCCCCAACCAAACTCATAAAATTACAGGATTTTAGAAACTAAAAGTGATTTGAGTGTTCATACCAATTTTTTTTTAAATCCCTAAAATGACACACCTAACAAGTGATCATTCAGTCTTAGATTGAAGACCAGAGGTTACAGGAAATCCACCAAGGGTACTCATTATATTTTTGAATAATTCTAATTATTTGAGGGGGCAGCTGCATGACTCAGTGGATGAAGAAACAGGTCTGTAGTCAGGAAGACTCATTTTCCAGAGTTCAAATCTGGCCTTAGACACTTAGTAGCTGTGAGACCTTGGGCAAGCACTTAACACTATTTGCCTCAGTTTCCTTATCTATAAAATGAGCTGAAGGAAATGGTAAACCATTCCAGTATCTTTGCCAAGAAAATTCCAAATGGGTCATGAAGAGTTGGACATGACTGAAAAATAACTAAAGAATAACAATTGTTTAAAAATTTTTCTTTATATGAGGGAGTGGGGGCAAGAAATGACAATAAGCATTTATAAAGTACTTTACAAATATTATCTCATTTGACCCTTCACTTGGAAAGTGTGTGTTATTATTATTCTTATTTTGTAGATGAGGAAGCAAACAGAAGGGAAATGACTTGCCCCAATCTCTTAGCTCACAGCTAATAAGTATCAAAGGCTGGATTTGACTGGTCTTCTAGGCCTTAGTCCCAGAGATCTGTCCACTGCACCTCTAACTTCTGAGTCTAATTTTGCTTATTTGTGACTTCATCTATTTCTTCTACTAGGACCAAACAGAACAAGCCCAATCCTCCTTTAATATACCAGCTTTCATGCACTGGAATATAGTCCCCAGAGCCTCAAACCTGAGGGAAATCCAGCTCTTAACATATCTCAGACTTCCAGCATTTAATGACTCTAGGAAATGCCATCACAATTTGGGCAACATAGCTATAACCTCAGAGGAAGCTGGTGGTATTAGAGAATATCCCTGTGGAATGATTGTCCCTGACAATCAGATAATTCAGCAAACTAAAAATGTGTGGATGCAAATAACTTAATTATTTTTTTCTGGTTTTCCTGGGGCATAGGTGGCTATTTTAGCACAACCCCAACCAATAGTTCTCATTTCACCAACTAAGGACCCTGGGAGTCTATAGAATTATAGCAATTGCTCCATAACTAGTCCCTTATTTTCTGAAACAATTGACACAAATAGTACAAATACAGGATCCACAACACTTAGAATTCAAAAAGGGCCTTTATTCTCAGAATATTCTCAGATGGGCAGCCACTGATTTAGACATTTCTTATCCCCTCATGTAAAGAAAACTTTCTTAATCATTGTTGTTCTTCAGTTATTTTTCAGTCATATCCAACTTTTCATGACCCCATTTAGAGTTTTCTTGGCAAAGATACTGGACTGATTTGTCATTTCATTCTCCAGCTCATTTTGCAGATGAGGAAATATCTGCTCTAATTTTGCCAACAAGTCACAATGCCATCTCAGTGCCAGCATGGCAAGATGTGTGGTTGAATGCTGTCAAGAGGAAGTATCAGTATCATATCCACATGTACCCAAGGATGGTTACAAATTAATATTTGGTGACTGGTGCCCTCTTCCCCTACTGTACTCAAGAAAGAAGTAGCCTAGGAATTTCTGCAGAGCAAAGTATAGTGCATTGATTCATCTCTCCACCTCCCACCCAGAGATACTTGGGTTGTTCATTTTATGAATGAGGAAACTAACACTCAAAAGCTTTCCTATGGGTACCTTTAAGTCCGAAAACATAAATCTTAAGCACGGTTTTTGATTATCTACTCACAAATGGAAACAGACAAATTGAAAAGGACAGCAAGGACTCAGAATTAAACTTATCTAATTGATTGACTCCATGGGTAATACTGGACACATAGAAGACTCAAAATAATGTTTCTGGAACTGGAAACTTTCCATTCTTTTAATTAATAGCGCTCCTACTGAGTTTTAGTTGCTGTCATAGGACAGTGAAGGGGGATATTTGAGGTTTACCACATTATACAGAAAAGTGAAGTCCTTTCAGTTCTGGGCCAACACATGATTGGAAGCAGCCACCAAGTATTCATTAGTCACTGAAATCAGCAATGACACCTCTGAGCATGCTCCATGATGGGGATGACTCTAATGCAGGGGTTGGCAATCTTTTTGGCCATGAGAGCCATAAACACCACATTTTTTTAAACGTAATTTCGTGAGACACGTACAGTGCTCACAGTGTGAGGTCCTGTAACAGCACCTGAAAAAAAAATTGACTTTATGGCTTCTGAAAAAAGAGCCATATCTGGGACTTCTGGTTAAGATGGCAGCAGAGTAAGGAGTAGCTGCTCAATCTCTCCTAACCGATGCATACAGGACTCCTCAAGGGGACAAAAACAAATCCAGACAAACGAAGGAACCCCACAACAGGGTGCAGCATTGAAGGTACGCAGAATTGGGGCATTTCCATGCTATAAAGGGGTGAAACAGCTCTCACTAAAATGGGAGGAAGAAGCCCCTCCACTCCCCACACACAAGGCCAACACACAAGAGTGAAAACAGGATTGGGGCAACCAGTAAATCACTAGCAGCCCCAGGGCTTGTACCTGTGAGCTGGAAGATGTAGGACCCCAAGTGGCTGGGGGGACACATGGACTTTCCCCAGTGTCTACGGGGGTGAAGGCTCTGCCCTGGGCAGAATAAAGATCCCTAAAGCAGGGACTTTCCCCAGCTTCTACCGGGTGAAGGCTCTGCCCCTGCTCAAAGAAAGAGACTTTCCCCAGAGCATATGCGCTGGTGTGAAGGCAGTGCCCTGGACAGAATAAAGATTTCCAGCTCAGGCTAGGACATCCAGTGAGGACAAGGGGCAAACGGGAGCGTGGCTGTGGAAGCAGCCCCCGAGACCGCTGAAGGAGCCTCTGGCAGAGGGACAGACCAGGGACTACCAGGAAGACCGGAGCCATCAGAAGCTTAGAAAGCACAAGCAGAACCTGAGTGTGAAGACAAAGCTGAAAAGGGGCGGGGCTAACAATGGCAAGCAATAAGGAAGCCCAGAAGAAAAAGATTACTAAGAGAAACTCTGGACCACTCGACAACTTCTACACAGAGAAAATCCAGACAACAGAGGAGGGAAAACAAAAATCCAAACCTCCCCCAAAAAATGAAAGCTGGTCACAACCTATTGAAGAGTTCAAAACTGAAATGTTGAGGAAGATGGAAGAAATCTGGCAAGAAAATAACAGTTTAAAAGGCAGAATTTTGCAATTGGAAAGTGAGGCAAGTCAACTGAAGACCAGAAATGACCAGATTGAAAAGGAAAACCAAAAGATTATAGCCGAAAACCAGTCCTTAAAGGCTAGAATCGAACAATTAGAAACCAATGATCTCTCAAGACAACAAGAACAAATAAAACAAAGTCAAAAGACTGATAAAATAGAAGGAAACATGAAATATCTTAATGAGAAAGTGACAGACCAAGAAAACCGGTCTGGAAGAGACAATTTGAGAATCATTGGTCTTCCAGAAAAGGCAGAAATTAATAGAAACTTGGACTCCATACTTAAAGAAATTATTCAGCAAAATTGCCCTGAAGTTCTACAACAAGAGGGCAATATAGACATTGAAAGGATCCATAGATCACCTTCAACACTGGGCCCAGAAAAGTCAACACCCAGGAATATAATAGCGAAATTGAAGAGCTTTCAAGTAAAAGAAAAAATCTTACAAGAAGCCAGAAAGAGACAATTCAAATATCAAGGAGCACCAATAAGGATAACACAGGATCTAGCAGCCTCCATGCTAAAAGACCGCAAGGCTTGGAATATGATATTCAGAAAGGCAAGAGAACTGGGAATTCAACCACGAATCAACTACCCATCAAAACTGACTGTATACTTCCAGGAGAAAGTATGGGTATTCAACAAAATTGAAGAATTCCAAGTTTTTGCACAAAAGAGACCAGGACTAAATGGAAAGTTTGATACCCAAACACAAAAATCAAGAGAAACATGAAAAGGTAAATAAGAAACAGAGGAAAAAGAAAGAAAACTCATAATCTTTTAAACTTGACTCTTTAAGGGCGTAAATATGATCTAATTATCTGTATTACTAGGTGGAGAAATGCTATGTATAATTCTCTGTAGTGCACTCTATTCACTATTATAGCAACCAGAAGAATAATTCATAGGGAGAGGACAGGATACTAAATGGTCTAAGATGACATGGGGGATGGGAAAGAGGAGGGGAACAGTAGGGGACACCAAGAAAAATCTGAGTAAATAAGAAAAATAGAATATTCTATTACACACAAAGAGGGCATGGGAAGGGGAGGGATAAATACTACCATAAGAAGGAGAGGAAGAGAGCATTAAGAGGTAATAATCAAACCTTACTCTTAGTGTAATCAACCCAGAGAGGGAAGAGTAGCTTTATTATCCATTTGGATAAAAAACTCTATCTAACCCTACTGAGAAAGTCAGAAGGGTTAAACCAAAGGGAGCAGGGGAGTGGGGAGGTCAAAAAAGGGAGGGGAGAAGAAGGGGGAGGGAATTCATTAGGTCTTTAAAAAACAAAAAGAGGGGAATAACAAGGGAGGGGGTAGAAAGGGAAGTCAATCAAGGGAGGGGACAAGGGTTGCATAAAGCAAACCACTGGTTTAAAAGGAAATAGTGTAAGAAGAAGGGTAGAACTAAGAGAGGATACCAAAATTTTGGCGAACACACAACTGATAATTATAACTCTGAATGTGAATGGGATGAACTCGCTCATAAAACGGAAGCAAATAGCAGAGTGGATCAGAAACCAAAATCCTACCATATGTTGTCTACAAGAAATATATATGAGGCGGGTAGACACACACAAGTTCAAGGTTAAGGGTATGAGCAAAATCTTTTGGGCGCCAAATGAGAAAAAGCAGAAGTGGCTTTTATGATTTCTGACAAAGCCAAAGTAAAAATAGATATGATTAAAAAAGACAGGGAAGGTCAATGCATCCTGATTAAAGGCAGTATAAACAATGAGGAAATAACATTGCTCAATATATACACACCAAGTGGCATAGCATCCAAATTCATAAAGGAGAAACTGGCAGAGCACAAGAAGGAAATAGATAGTAAAACCATAATAGTGGGAGATCTAAATATTCCTCTTACAGATCTAGATAAATCAAACCAAAAAATAAATAAGAAAGAGGTAAGAGAGGTGAATGAAGTCCTAAAAAAATTAGATTTAATTGATATGTGGACAAAAATAAATAGGGACAAATAGGAATACACCTTCTTTTCAGCTGCATATGGTACATTTACAAAGATTGACGATGTAATACGGCATAGAATCATTGCAAAGAAATGCAAAAGAGCAGATATAATAAATGTAACCTTCTCAGATCATAATGCAATAAAAATAATAATTAGTAAGGGCACCTGGACAGGAAAATCAAAAACCAATTGGAAATTAAACAATATGATTCTCCAAAACCAATTTGTCAAAGAAGAAATCATAGAAACAATCAACAATTTCATTGAAGAGAATGACAATGATGAGACATCCTACCAAACCCTGTGGGATGCAGCCAATGTTGTACTCAGGGGGAAATTTATATCCTTGAGTGCATATATTAACAAATTAAGGAGGGCAGATAATAATGAATTGGGTATGCAACTCAAAAAATTAGAAAGCAAGCAAATTAAAAACCCCCAGATGAAAACTAAATTAGAAATATTAAAAATCAAGGGAGAAATTAATAAAATCGAAAGTAAAAGAACTTCTGAATTAATAAATAAGACTAGAAGCTGGTATTTTGAAAAAACAGATAAAATAGACTAAGTACTGGTCAACCTAATAAGAAAAAGGAAAGAAGAAAACCAAATTGACAGTATTAAAGATGAAAAGGGAGACCTCACCTCTAATGAAGGGGAAATTAAGGCAATAACAATTAAGAGAAGAAAAAGAAATTGAAGGTATCAAAATAGGCAATGAGGAGACTAAGCTATCACTCTTTGCAGATGATATGATGGTCTACTTAAAAAATCCTAGAGAATCAACTAAGAAGCTTGTAGTAATAATCAAAAACCTTAGCAAAGTTGCAGGATACAAAATAAATGCACATAAATCATCAGCATTTCTATACATTTCCAACACATTAGAGCAGCAAGAGGTAGAAAGAGAAACACCATTTAAAATCACCCTAGACAATATAAAATACTTGGGAATCTATCTACCAAAACAAACACAGATATTATAGGAAAACAACTACAAAATACTTTCCAAACAAATAAAACGATCTGAACAATTGGAAAGCCATTAATTGTTCATGGGTAGGACGAGCTAACATAATAAAAATGATAATTCTACCCAAATTAATTTACCTATTTTGAGCCATACCTATCAAACTACCAAAAAACTTCTTTACTGAATTAGGAAAAACTATAAAAGTTCATTTGGAAGAACAAAAGATCAAGAATATCAAGGGAAATAATGAAAAAAAAGTGAAGGAAGGGGGCCTAGCAGTACCAGATATTAAACTATACTATAAAGCAGCAGTCATCAAAACAATATGGTACTGGCTAAGAGATAGAAGGGAGGATCAGTGGAATAGACTTGGGGTTAATGATGTCATCCAGACAGTGTATGATAAACCCAAAGAGCCCAACTTTGGGAAATGAATCCACTATTTGACAAAAACTGCTGGGAAATTTGGAAAACAATATGGGAAAGATTAGGTTTAGATGAACATCTCACACCCTACACCAAGATAAATTCAGAATGGGTGAATGACTTGAATATAAAGAGGGAAACTATAAATAAGCTAAGTGAACACAAAATAGTATACCTATCAGATCTCTAGGAAAGATTTTTTTAAAACCAAGCAAGAGTTAGAGAAAATTACAAAATGTAAATTAAATGGTTTTGATTATATCAAGCTAAAAAGCTTTTGTACAAACAAAAACAATGCAGCCAAAATCAGAAGGGAAACAACAAATTGGGAAAAAATCTTTATAACAAAAAACTCTGACAGGGGTCTAATTACTCAAATATACAAGGAGTTAAATCAATTGTATAAAAAAATCAAGCCATTCCCCAATTGAAAAATGGACAAGAGACATGAATAGGCAATTCTCAGCTAAAGAAATCAAAAGTATCAATAAGCACATGAGAAAATGTTCTAAATCTCTAATAATTAGAGAAATGCAAATCAAAACAACTCTGAGGTATCACCTCACACCTAGCAGATTGGATAAAATGAAAGAAGGGGAGAGTAATGAATGTTGGAGGGCATGTGGCAAAACTGGGACATTAATGCATTGCTGGTGGAGTTGTGAACTGATCCAACCATTCTGGCTGGCAATTTGGAATTATGCTCAAAGGGCTATAAAAGAATGCCTGCCCTTTGATCCAGCCATACCATTGTTGGGTTTGTACCCCAAAGAGATCATAGATAAACAGACTTGTACGAAAATATTTATAGCCGTGCTTTTTGTGGTGGCAAAAAACTGGAAAAGGAGGGTATGCCCTTCAATTGGGGAATGGCTGGACAAATTGTGGTATATACTGGTGATGGAATACTATTGTGCTAAAAGGAATAATAAACTGGAGGAGTTCCAGGTGAACTGGAGAGACCTCCAGGAACTGATGCAGAGAGAAAGGAGCAGAACCAGAAGAACACTCTACACAGAGACTGATATACTGTGGTAAAATCGAATGTAATGGACTTCTGTACCAGCAGCAATGCAATGGCACAAGACAGCTCTGTGGGATTTATGGTAAAAAACGCTACCCACATTCAGAGGAAGATCTGTAGGAGAGGAAACATAGAAGATAATTAATTGCTTGAATGCATGGGTTGAGGCGGGCATGATTGGGGATGTAGACTCGAAAGGACCACACCAATGCAACTAAAAACAATATGGAAATAGGCCCTAAACAAGGACACATGTTACAACCAGTGGAAATGTGTGTCGGCCATGGGTGGGGGAAATGTGGGGGGTGAAGGGGAAAGTAGGGGTATGAAGCATGTAAACAGGTTAAAAATGAATATTAATAAATGTTTTAAAAAAAGAGCCATATCTGGCCCTCAAAAGAGCCTACGTTGCCAACCCCTGCTCTATATAAATGTTTTCCCCCTTCCCTCTCTGCCTTCTCTTTGTTTTAGAAGTTTAATACCCTTGCCCAGTGTTATGTGGAGACGCAAAGCATGGAATCCCTGCAAAGATACAGGGATAGCCTCACCCAGAATTCCAGGGGACCCCCCTGGAGAACTTTGGGTGAAGGGGCAGTTGAGAAGGGTTTGAGACAGTTACTTTCTGGAGGTTGAAGTGAGCAGACACTCTGCTTACTACTCCAGACTTGGGGGTTCACCTGAGGTGGCCATTGTAACATAAGCCAGTGGTTTCTACTCATAGGGTTAGCCTGTTTGTTAATATTATTCTTCATTAATATCAATATATAATTACCTAGTGATTTAGTGATTAGATATATAAACTATCTAACAAGTTCAGTTAGGTGCCTTCACCCCTCCGGTGAGGGGGGAAGGGCAACTTCAATTTTAATAGTTCAGGATCACCTTTCCTTATTCAAATACCTTCATTAATCTCTCTAGTTTTCCTTGTTATTACTTAATATAACCTTTACCTTCAAATCTGTGCCTGGTAATTATTTGGGGGAAATACTCACAACTCAGGCTGGACATCTAGTTTGAATCCTGTCTGCTGCCAGTTTAAGAAGATCTTCTCTGTCCTCAACAGTTAGATAGCTAGCTTCTATATACTCATCTAACTGACCTGTGAGGAATATAAATTAAAGAAAAGGAACATCATTGGGGTTTCAGCCATAACAGAAACTTACCAGAACAATCTCATTCCTGCTTTCATTACCAACTGAAACCAGCAACTGTTTAGGGGGGAGAGGTTTGAGAGCCAGGAGTGTTTAGCCCCCTCCTTTCCTCACTGAAGCCTGTCAATCTCTGGCTCTTGACTTGAAGCTCTATTCGGCTCTATTTATCTGCTTCTCCAAATTATCTGTTATTATCATCATAACACCAGTGGAATTTGAGTTAGAATTTCACCTGTACAATCCCAAGATGAATAGGATGGGAAGAGGAGACATATATTTGTTGTTTCACCTGTAGAATCCCAAGATGAATGAGGTAAGGGAGGGAGATAAAAGAAACTCTCTAAAACCTTTGATATTTCATTTGAGAGAATACCCCAAGGTCATTCTCCTGGCACTTTCCAGATTAAAAAAAAAAAAGATAAAAGGTATCCCTTGTGTAGATTTATTCCTTACTTTTATCTTTCACCCCAAAACTGTCTGAAGAGATCTCCCTTCTTTGTCTAACAATAACTTCAATGATAAAGTGTCCTTCTTGGCCCATATATGCCTAGAGCATCTGAATCATAGATAAGATCTTTTATATTCCTTCTTGTTAGCTGACCCTAGGTAAATAAAAGTCCTGTGCTCTTCTCCTTGGTCAATTACTGGATCAAAGATCTCAGAGCTTAGAAAAGAAAAACCATTCTGCTCCTCAATGATTGTCCTGCTGGAACCCCTCCTCCCACAAAGAAGGGATGTATCTACCATACATCAGAGACAGGACTTCTCTGCCATACCATTAATCCAATTTGGGGGCAGATTTGGAGGTTCAAGGGGCCTTCCTCTCTTCTCCAGTAAGAATATCACTAATGAGTCTCCTTTGGCTGCATCATTTATGCCTAGTTTTCCTTTTCCCCTCCTGAGTGTGGATTCTTGAGTTATCCCATTAATCACTCATCTGGAAAGGCATTTGCTGTCAAATGAAGGAATTGAGATGGGTAGAAGAAACTAATCATGTCTCCTTATTTTCAAATTCCTTTACTTCAGGGAGCCCTCATTCCAGTTTCTGCAGTGAGTGGTCCTAATTTATCCCATTAGTCATGGCAGCTGTAAAATTTACCATGAAAGTTCTCCTGGGTCTGTAGCAATCTTTTTTCCAGGGAGCAATTATGGTTATCAGCTTATCCACTTTTCATGTTTGCTTCTGAAAATAAAATTTCTTAGAACTCTGACATGACATCCTGGTGTCCTATTGTTGGGATTCTTTTTGTTCTTCCCTTTCTTTGGAAAGTATATTCACAAATATTTAGATAATAGAAAAAAATCCCATTTTTTCTCACAAAATGGATTGCACTGTTTTCTAAATACCCTATGATATGTAGCTTTTATAAAAACGGCAGTGAGAAGTAATAGATCATAAAGACTTTCATTTGTTAAAAAATAAAGACTTATCCACCTCATAGGCATTGTTCTATGAAATACTCCTTATCCATTAGATCAAGGGTCAGGAATGTATGGCTCTTTCTGCAGGAGCCATAAAGTCAATTTTTTTTCAGGTGCTGTTGTTACAGGAGCTCGCACTGTGAGCACTGTATGGCTCTCATGAAATTACATTTTAAAAAATGTGGCGTTTATGGCTCTCATGACCAAAAAGGTTGCCAACCCCTGATAGGGGATGGATGAGTCTCTTCCTTATTCAACTGGCTTTAGTTAAGTGAGTTATTTGGCTACTATGTGGTTTCCTCACCAGATGATCACTGCTGACAATGATACTAAGGCTCTATTTATCAGTAGGACCTTTGATGGATCTCCTGGTTCACCAGTCACCTGGGCACTCTCATTTTGATACTCATTCACCTACAATCAGAAAATAAGAAATACAATAGAGGAAAAGGCACCATGAATTCATGGATATATGGTGTCTAGGTCAGAAGAGAGGCAGCCAGAGTTACCCCCATCTCCACCTAAAGCCTTACAGTAGTTCTTCTGCCTTGAAAGGTTTTGGAAAGTGTTAAGATTAAAATTAATATACAACAGCTAAGTATTATATTTTATAAAGTTTATTAGTAGAGAGAGGGAGAGTTCCTGGTTAAAATGGTGGCAGAGTAAAAAGCAGCTGCTTAACCTGTCCTAACCAAAACATATAGGACTCCTCAAGAAGACAAAAAAACAAATCCAGAGGAACGAAAGGACCACACAACAGGGCGCAGCATTGGAAGTACATGGAATCAGGGCATTTCCATGCTATAAAGAGGTAAAAAAGCTCTCACTAAAACGCAAGCTGAGCAACCCCCTCCCCCACACCGCACCACCTACAGTGCCAAAGCCAGAGCACAAGAGTTAGAGCAAGTTTGGGGCATGCATTAAGTCCTTGGCAGCTACCTGGAGTCACCAGGGCCTGCTCCTGAGAGCACCAAGTCTTAAGACCCCAAGAGGCTAAAGAATGCATGGACTTTGAACACAGACCCTGAACACAGGCTTGACCCTGAGAACAACTAGACTTAAGACCTCAGGAGCCTAAAGAGCACAGACAGACCTTGAGTGTGAGGAAAAAGCTGAGAGGGCGCAGGGCTAACAATGGCAAGCCAGAGACAAGAACTCCAAAAGAGAAAGATCATCAAGAAGAAATCTGTAACACTTGACAACTTTTACACAGAGAAAATACAGACAACAGAGCAAACAGCAGAGGAGAACAAACAAGTAATCATATCCAAACCTTCCCAAAATAATGAAAACTGCCCATAAGCTATTGAAGAGTTCAAATCTGAGATGATGAGAAAGATGGAAGAGATCTGGCAAGAAAATAACAGTTTAAAAGGCAGAATTTTGCAATTGGAAAGTGAGGCTCAGAAATCAAATGAACTGATAAGCAAATTGAACACCAGAAATGACCAGATTGAAAAGGAAAACCAAAAGATTATAGCCAAAAACCAAAAGATTATAACCAAAAACCAGTCTCTAAAGACAAGAATTGGGCAAGTAGAAGCCAATGATCTCTCAAGACAGCAAGAACAAATAAAACAAAATCAAAAGATTGATGAAATGGAAGGAAACATGAAATATCTCAATGAGAAAGTGACAGACCAAGAAAACAGGTCTAGAAGAGACAATCTGAGAATCATTGGTCTTCCTGAAAAAGCAGAAATTAATAGAAATTTGGACTCCATATTAAAAGAAATTGTTCAGCAAAATTGCCCTGAAGTTCTACAACAAGAGGGCAATATAGACATTGAAAGGATCCATAGATCACGCTCTACACTAGACCCAGAAAAGATAACCCCAGGAATATAATAGCCAAACTCAAGAGCTTCCAAGTAAAAGAAAAAATTTTACAAGAAGCCAGAAAGAGACAATTCAGATATCAAGGAGCACCAATCAGGATCACACAGGATCTGGCAGCCTCCACACTAAAAGACCACAAGGCTTGGAATATGATATTCAGAAAGGCAAGAGAACTGGGTCTACAACCATGGATTAATTATCCATCAAAACTGACTACATACTTCCAGGGGAAAGTTTGGGCATTCAACAAGATAGAAGATTTCCAAGTATTTTCACAGAAAAGACCAGGACTAAATGGAAGTTTGATATCCAACCACAAAAATCAAGAGAAACATGAAAAGGTAAATAAGAAACAGAGGGAAAAGAAAGAAAACTCGTATTTTTTTTAAATTTGCCTCTTTACAGGCTTCAATATGATCTATTTATTGGTATTCCTATGTGGAGAAATGTTATGTATAATTCTCTGTAAGGAACTCTAGTCACTATTATAGTATTCACTATTATAGTAATTAGAAGAATTATCCATAGGGAGAGGTTGGAATACTAAATGGTCTAAGATGATATTGGGTGGGAAAGAGGGAGGTGAATAGTAGAGGACACCAAGAAAAACTTGAATGAATAAGAAAAATAGGATATTTTATTACACACAAAGAGGGCAAGGGAAGGGGAAGTGATGAATACTATTATAAGAAGGAGAGGAAGAGAGCATTAAGAGGTAATATTTAAACCTTACCCTCAGTGGAATTAACCCTGAGAGGAAAGAGTAGCTTTATTTATTGGGATATAAAACTCTATCTAACCCTACTGAAAAAGTCAGAAGGGATAAACCAAGGGGAGCAGGGGAGTGGGGAGGTCAAAAAAGGGAGGGGAGAAGAAGGGGGAGGGAGTTCATTAGGCCTTAAAAATAAAAAGAGGGGAATAATAAGGAGGGGGTAGAAAGGGAAATAAATCAAGGGAGGGGACAAGGGTTGCATAAAGCAAACCACTGGTTTAAAAGGAAATAGTGTAAGAAGAAGGGTAGAACTAAGAGAGGATACCAAAATTTTGGCGAACACACAACTGATAATTATAACTCTGAATGTGAATGGGATAAACTCGCCCATAAAAAGGAAGCAAATAGCAGAGTGGATTAGAAACCAAAATCCTACCATATTTTGTCTATAAGAAACACATATGAGGTGGGTGGACATACACAGGTTTAAGGTAAAGGGCTTAAGTAAAATACTTTGGGCCTCAAATGAGAAAAAGAAGGCATGAGTGGCAATTATGATTTCTGACAAAGCCAAAGTAAAAATAGATATGATTAAAAAAGACAGGGAAGGTCATTACATCCTGATTAAAGGCAGTATAGACAATGAGGAAATAACATTGTTCAATATGTATGCACCAAATGACATTGCAACCAGATTTGTAAAGGAGAAACTGGCAGATCTCAAGAAGGAAATAGATAGTAAAACCATAATAGTGGGAGATCTAAATATCCCTCTTTCATATCTAGATAAATCAAACCAAAAATAAATAAGAAAGAGGTAAGAGAGATGAATGAAGTCCTAGAAAAAATTAGATTTAATAGATATGTGGAGAAAAATAAATAGGGACAAAAAGGAATACACCTTCTTTTCAGCTGCACAAGGTACATTTACAAAGATTGACCATATAATAGGGCATAGAAACATTGCAAAGGAATGCAAAAGAGCAGATATAATAAATGTAACCTTCTCAGATCATAATGCAATAAAAATAATAATTAGTAAGGGCACCTGGACAGGAAAATCAAAAACCAATTGGAAATTAAACAATATGATTCTCCAAAACCAATTAGTCAAAGAAGAAATCATAGAAACAATCAATAATTTCATTGAAGAGAATGACAATGAAGAGACATCCTACCAAACTCTGTGGGATGCGGCCAATGTTGTACTCAAGGGGAAATTTATATCCTTGAGTGCATATATTAACAAATTAAGGAGGGCAGAGATTAATGAATTGGGCATGCAACTCAAAAAACTAGAAAGCAAGCAAATTAAAAATACCCAGATGAAAACTAAATTAGAAATATTAAAAATCAAGGGAGAAATTAATAAAATCGAAAGTAAAAGAACTATTGAATTAATAAATAAGACTAGAAGCTGGTATTTTGAAAAAACAGATAAAATAGACAAAGTACTGGTCAATCTAATAAAAAAAAAGGAAAGAAGGGAACCAAATTGACAGTATCAAAGATGAAAAGGGAGACCTCACCTCTAATGAAGGGGAAATTAAGGTAATCATTAAAAACTATTTTGCCCAATTATATGGCAATAAATATAGCAATCTAGCAGATATGGATGAATATTTACAAAAATACAAATTCCCTAGAGTAACAGCAAAAGAAATAGAATACCTAAATAATCCCATATCAGAAAAAGAAATTGAACAAGCCATCAAAGTACTCCCTAAGAAAAAATTGCCAGGGCCTGATGGATTCACAAGTGAATTCTATCAGACATTCAAAGAGCAACTAATCCCAATACTATACAAATTATTTGATATAATAAGCAAAGAAGGAGTCCCATCAAATTCCTTTTATGACACAAATATGGTACTGATTCCAAAGCCAGGTAGATCAAAAACAGAGAAAGAAAACTACAGACCAATCTCCCTAATGAACATAGATGCAAAAATCTTAAATAGAATACTAACTAAGAGACTCCAGAAAGTGATCAAGAGGATCATCCACCATGATCAGGTGGGATTTATACCGGGAATGCAAGGATGGTTCAATATTAGGAAAACCATCCACATAATTGACCATATCGACAATTTAACAAACAAAAATCATATGATTATTTCAATAGATGCTGGAAAAGCCTTTGACAAAATACAGCACCCATTCCTATTGAAAACCCTGGAAAGTATAGGAATAGAAGGACCCTTCCTAAAAATAATAAACAGTGTATACCTAAAATCATCAACAAGCATCATATGCAATGGGGATAAATTAGAAGCCTTTCCAATAAGATCAGAAGTGAAACAAGGATGCCCATTATCTCCTCTATTATTTAACATTGTACTAGAAACACTAGCAGTAGCAATTAGAGAAGAAAAAGAAATTGAAGGTATCAAAATAGACAATGAGGAGACTAAGCTTTCACTCTTTGCAGATGACATGATGGTCTACTTAAAAAATCCTAGAGAATTAACTAAGAAGCTTGTAGATATAATCAACAACTTTAGCAAAGTTACAGGATACAAAATAAATGCACATAAATCATCAGCATTTCTATATATTTCCAACACACTAGAGCAGCAAGAAGTAGAAAGAGAAACACCATTTAAAATCACCCTAGACAATATGAAATACTTAGGAATCTATATACCAAAACAAACACAGGAATTATACAACACCAACTACAAAACACTTTCAAAACAATTAAAACTAGATCTAAACAATTGGAAAAATATTGATTGCTCATGGATAGGATGAGCTAACATAATAAAAAATTGACCATTCTACCCAAATTAATTTACTTATTTAGAACCATACCTATCAAACTACCAAAAATCATTTTTACTGAATTAGGAAAAAGTATAACAAAGTTCATGTGGAATAATAAAGATCAAGAATATCAAGGGAAATAATGAAAAAAAAAGTGAAGAAAGGGGACCTAGCAGTACCAGATATTAAACTGTACTATAAAGTAGCGGTCATCAAAACAGTATGATATTGGCTAAGAGACAGAAGGGAGGATCAGTGGAATAGGCTTGGGGTAAATAACATCAGCAAGACAGTGTATGATAAACACAAAGAGCCCAACTTTTGGGACAAAAATCAACTATTTGATAAAAACTGCTGGGAAATTTGGAAAACAATATGGGAAAGATTAGATTTAGATCCATATCTCACACCCTACACTAAGATAAATTCAGAATGGGTGAATGACTTGAATATAAAGAGGGAAACTATAAATAATTTAAGTGGACATAGAATAGTTTACTTGTCAGATCTCTGGGAAAGGAAAGATTTTAAAACCAAGCAAGAGTTAGAGAAAATTACAAAATGTAAAATAAATGATTTTGATTATATCAAACTAAAAAGCTTTTGTACAAACAAAAACAATGTAGCCAAAATCAGAAGGGAAACAACAAATTGGGAAAAAATCTTTATAACAAAAAACTCTGACAAGGGTCTAATTACTCAAATATACAAGGAGTTAAACCAATTATATAAAAAATCAAGCCATTCCCCAATTGATAAATGGGCAAGAGACATGAATAGGCAATTTTCAGATAAATAAATCAAAAGTATCAATAAGCACATGAGAAAATGTTCTAAATCTCTAATAATTAGAGAAATGCAAATCAAAACAACTCTGAGGTATCACCTCACACCTAGCAGATTGGCTAAAATGAAAGAAGGGGAGAGTAATGAATGTTGGAGGGCATGTGGTAAAACTGGGACATTAATGCATTGCTGGTGGAGTTGTGAACTGATCCAACCATTCTGGCTGGCAATTTGGAACTATGCTCAAAGGGCTATAAAAGAATGCCTGCCCTTTGATCCAGCCATACCATTGTTGGGTTTGTAGCCAAATAGATCATAGAGAAACAGACTTGTATGAAAATATTTATAGTCACACTTTTTGTGGTGGTAAAAAACTGGAAAATGAGGTTATGCCCTTCAATTGGGGAATGGCTGAACAAATTGTGGTATATGCTGGTGATGGAATACTATTTTGTTCAAAGGAATAATAAACTGGAGGAATTCCATGTGAACTGGAAAGACCTCCAGGAATTGATGCAGAGTGAAAGGAGTAGAGCCAGAAGAACATTGTACACAGAGACTGATATACTGTGATAAAATAGAATGTAATGGACTTCTGTACTGGCAGCAATGCAATGACCCAGGACAATTCTGAGGGACTTATGGAAAAGAATGCTACCCACATTCAGAGGAAGAACTACAGGAGTGGAAACAGAAGAAAAACAACTGCTTGAACCCATGGGTTGAGGTAGACATGATTGGGGATGTAGACTTGAAACTACCACACCAATGCAACTATCAACAATTTGGAAATAGGTCTTGATTAATGACACATGTTAAAACCAGGGGAAATACACATCAGCCATGGGAGGTGGGGGGTGAACTCAGGGGGGTGAAGGGGAAACTAAGAGCATGAATTATGTAACCATATTAACCTTTCTAAAAAATAAATATTAATAAATGTTTAAAAACTAAAGTTTATTAATAATAACTAAGTAAAAATAGCTAGGTAACCAAGTCCCGGTCATGGGAAAAGATAGGGGTAGAGTTATAGAACTTATAAACAAATTGGGACCACACAAAGTGGTGGAGAGATTAAAAGGAATTCTGGGAAGCATAGTTCAAAGGTACAAAATCTCCACTTATAAAAAAAAATGAGAGATAATCTGAACATTTAATATATCTATATGAGGTTCCAGTTTGGCAGTCACTTAAAAAGTGTCACCAAGCAGTAAGTTGACAGAAAACAGTCTGAGGATAAGGAAATGAATTCTGAAGCAGAGGGGAAAGACTTCTTTGTTATATTCATGTTGATGAGAATGGAAATCTGGCAAGCATATTGCCCATGCCAGAGCCTATCAGCCAGTTCACAATATGGACGACTAATTTTCAAGAATTAGGTACGATTGACTAATAGAATATTTGACATAAGAAATCAAATGAAAACTTGTTATATTTCTTTGATGTTTCAGTGACAGTTTGGGACCAATTCATCTAAAGTTAAGTGCTGTGTTGTCTAGGCAGAAGGATTTATACCAGAGGAAATAAAGAACCAGGCAGCTTCTAAATCAGGGGTCGGCAACCTTTTTGGCCATGAGAGCCATAAATGCCACATTTTTTAAAATGTAATTTCGTGAGAGCTGTACAGTGCTCACAGTGCGCGCTCTTGTAGCGCCCGGAAAAAAAATTGACTTTATGGCTCCTGCAGAAAGAGCCATACGTTGCCGACCCCTGTTCTAAATCAACACTGGCAAATGTGTTCTTTGAGCCAAAGTTAAGTAAGAGTGGGGGGATGTTTTACTTCTTTGAAATCATCAGTATGAACATTTTCATGCTTCTTGAGCATGGAAACCATAGTTTGGAGTCTGAAAAGATTTGGGACTCATCATAACGTGAGGAATTTGAAACAAAAAATGGAAGGTAATGAAGGGACGTCTTTAGAGAATTCTTGTTCCTTTCCCTCTTACACTCATTTGGATAAGAGACCAAAAGAATTATTAAGCAGTAGTTGCAAGGACTCAGCTAGATACTGCAGACAGATACTATCTTTGGTGAGCAGGAAATGGAGATTTAAAAATAGACATAGAGCCTAGGGACATTATTTGGTTGACTGGCTGGCTGTTTGTGCCCCAGAGACACCTTGTCAACACCCTCTTTCTGTTAGTAAAGCTCTGAGGACTAATAGACTTTTTTTATGGTGACATAATTTCCATTATTCTCTACACATACTGATGTGTGAGGACACTGCCTTCCTACCAGAGCTGAACTCTGTCGATGTGGAGGCATACATGCTGCTACTACATCAGTTAATTTCATGCCAGGCTTTAGAACTGAAAGCAATCTGAGATGTCATCTAGTCAAATGTCTTCAGTTTGTAGATAAGGAAACCAAGTCTCAGAGAATCTAAGTGTCAACCTGTAGTCAACTAGAGGCTAAGTCAGAAAGCCAACAATTGATTCCAGGTCCTCAGACTCCTTAGATCCAATTCTATTTCATCTAAGAGAGCTTCTAAAACTTAAATGAAGACCAAGCAAGAGGAAGGGATTTTAAATGTCAAATGAAGACTGTACCTGAGCTTGCTTTTCAGTCATATCCAACTCTTCATGACCCCATTTGGTGTTTTCTTAACAAAGATACTGGAAAGGTTTGACATTTCCTTCTCCAGCTCATTTTACAGATAAGAAAACGGAGGCAAACAGGGTTAGGTGACTTACTCGGGGTCACACAACTAGTAAATATCTAAGACTAGATTTTAACTCAGCGGAATGAATCTTCCTTATTCTAGACAAGGAGCTCTATCCACTGTCATCTGCTGCCCAAAATGGCATAGAGAACTCCTAGATAAGATAACGGTCTCTATAAGTACAGGCCAACATCTTTTCTACAGCTTTAGCTTTAGGAAATTGCCCAAAGCTCTGAGAAGTTGTGTAACAGTTACCTATAGATCAGGAGGGTCTTGAATCTAGGTCTTCCTGGCTTAGAGGCCAGCTTTCTAGCCAATATCCCTGTGTTGCCTGTCTGAAATTGTACAAAGTACCATTAATCCCAAGAACGAATTGCACTTATTTGCGACCATATCTTATCCCCTTTCTTGATGATTAGATCAAGGCCCAGCTCTAGGGCCTGGAACCTTAGTGTCCAGTTCCCAAGTGAGACAACCAATTTTTTAAAGAATTAGAGAATTATTGAATAATAAAGGATATTTAGTATAAGAAGCAAATTAAAAGTGACATATTTTATGGTCCTGAAGGGTAAGAATAATATAAAAATGCTTCCCATGTCAATTGCACTATAAGGTTTGCAAAATGAAGTAGGGGACATGTCAAGAACCAAGAAAACCAGAGCCATATTATGGTAGGACCCCCACTTTCTCTAAAGAGAGATTAGTTTCCCCTAAAGGCCAACAAAGCTGACCCTTGGATCTGATTATCCACAGTCTCCTTTGATGTGGTTTCCTATTCACCTAAGGGTATAAAGAGACCCACCCACATGGAGTGGTTTATCCTTTGATTTGGTAATTTCTGCAGACCACAGTGAGTTATATTTCCATTTGAAGATTAGGGAGAACTTTAGGGGAAAGCCAAGTGTCACTTTAACTGGTTGTATATCTTTTCTGCACTTATTAACTGTTTAATAGCTGCCAACATTGAACTTGACCTAACAGAGTGCTTGTGTTAGGCATGACTCTAACATATGCTCTGGCAGATCTCTGCTCTAGAAGATCAGGGCTTTTAAGTTATGAAGACAGTCCACGTCAGAGATGAAATTATTCAGCAGTCCAACAAAGCATCTTGACCTTTTGGGAGAGTCTAATAAGTGATGGACTCTGGTTTCATGTTTTAAGCATTTGTAAATTGTGCTTATGGGTACTGCGTCTTATTTTTTTTGGTAGTAGAGAAAATTATTAATATCCTATATCTCATCTAGTTTGTACATTGAATGCCTTTTCTAAAAGGTGCCTCATTTATCCTTCTTAGGGGAGACTCTAGGCACAAATTCTACTTCAGTTTTATCCAAGAGATTTTCCTTGTCACTCTGAGGTAGGAGCTACAAGTCCAAGAGCTCCCAGAACTGAACTCCCTCCACAGGAGTCTAGAACCAGATTCCCATCCCAATGAGTCTTTCCCTTTGCTCTCCTCTCCACCCCCTACTCACATAACACAAGAACAAAGGATAAAAGAAATTCCAAAAGGCATGGACAAAATATCCTTCTCAAGTTTTTGTGATAGATGAGCCTCTCCCTCCCTGCTGCCCTTTTGGCCTCTCTTTTTCTACACTTGGATGCCAAAGCTTCCCGAGTCTCCAATGAGGCATGTGATTTGTCCTTTGAGGGAGGATATAAAGTGGGCGGTCATGTAAAAGAATGGAGAAAAGGAGAGAAACACAGTCTCCAAAAACATTCGGCCAGGGCAGACATAAATACTTAACTCAAAGATTGATTTTAATCAGGCAGGTATCTTTGTATCCCATCTAGAATCCCAGATGGGGTAGATGGAGATGGTAGCCTCAGGTTTATTGCTTATCATGCTAAACTTTGGCAGAACTGTGATGGTCTGGAAAACTATGCTTGGGATTAAAGAGATTGAAGTGTCATTGTATTGACAGCTGCTCTTGCCTAAACCTTTCATTAGGAACAGAGCAGCCAAGGCAAGTTTCAGAAGGTGGCTCTGTTTTTTTATCTGTAATTTGGAAGAGCCCACACTTGAAACAGGCTTGTTCCCCAGGGGCTTCTCAGCATTTGTTGGTAGATTAATTGGGCTAATCTTTTTAGAATAAAAGGTTAGATAGTCTGTATGATGCTGGGGAGGAGAGACAAGGGGAGGGACTGAAAAGCCAATAATGGGGACTGGGCTTATTTCAGGAGAAAAGACCAAGTTTCTTTACTGTTCCTGGACAAGTGCTGACAGGTGGGCAATGCTGCTGTAATTGCTCTGTTATTGAAGGCTTTGCCAGAAAGACTCTACACACTCACCAGTAATGAGTCTGGACAGCACCAGCTGTCAGTCAGGGAGAAAGAGTTCCCAGGGCCCCACAGTCTGCCATTTTCTTCCCTCATGTGGCTAATAAAGAGGGAGAATCCTGAGATAGGTAGTCCTAAGCATTGAAAGCAAGCATTGTCATTACACAACATCACAGTGATTTTTCTGTTCGTTTTTATTTTTCTCTTGCTCTTTCTTCTCAACGAGGCAGACTATGTGGCTGCTTTCTTAGGCTACAGAAAGTGGTTGGAATTAGAAATTATCCCAGGAGGAGAACAAAGATAATGATTTATTATTGTCTCATGGAGGAACATATTGTTAATGATAGGGTTTGTTGACAGCATTTGACCCATTGGCAGAAGATTTCCATATGCAAGAAGACATATGCTACATTTGAAATCAGGAATACCTGAATTCAAATCCAGCCTTAGTCTCTAAGTACCTATGTAATCTTGGGCAAGTTAATCTCTGTTTGTCTCAGTTTCTACAACTGCAAAATGGGGATAATAATAGCACTAATTCCCCAGGATTATTATAAGACTCAAATAAGATGATATTTGTAAAGTACTTTTAAAACCTTAAAGTGCCATGTAAATGCTTATTGTTGTTATTATTGTTATTGCCATATACTTTATCACCATCCCAAATCCCAACTTTGATCTGACTCTGGAAAATTAAGTTATCTGTGCTATTAAAGATAACCCACAGTTCTTATGGATCAGGCTAGAGCCTTTCACAACCACACTGATCTAAGGTAAGTAAGTAGCATTGAGTAGAATAATCAAAAGTGGTATAAGCACAGGAGCTGGTAGAATTCATTTAGAGTCAGGGGAGAAACATCAATCATGTTAGCTGTCTCTGTCTACATGACCTCCTGCCTCCTTCCTCTGAGGGAAGACATTCATTCTAAGTAAATACAATCTATGACAGGTGAGAGTAAGCAATTAGATGAGTATGGATAACAACATTGTTGTGAAAATGCTTTAAGTGTTTAAAAAAAAATAAAACCTCTTACCTTTCAACTTAGAATCAATGCTATGTATTGGTTCCAAGGCAGAAGAGTGGTAAGGGTTAGGCAGTGGGAGTTAGGTGACTTTCCCAGGGTCACACAACCAGGAAGTATCTGAGGTCATATTTGAACCCAGGACCTCCTGTATCTAGGCCTGGCTCTCAATCCACTGTCCCACTACAATTCTTGATAATGTTTATGGGAAATCTATAAAATATTCAAATAAATAGAGTAAAAATGGAGGACTTATTCAGATGATAGTATTCCAGGATGTAGTCCTTAATAAATAATAGCAAATATAGGTGTCATGAATAGAAAGATGAGATTTAATCAGATGATTATCATATAAGTATTGTTCAAGTCACATAAACATACCAATCTCTATTAGATAAATAAAGGAGAAATATTATTTCATGGTGAAATAAAAAGGGCAAAAGTACTAATATTTGTTACTCCCTCACTCCCAGTGAAGGTCATAACACTTATTCAAGGGAAGGATGACATATGCTAATATCAAAATTTAAGCCATGTATATTTAAGTCCATAATATTTGGTCCACAGTCATTACCTGATCTAATTCATGTGACTGATGAATAGCTCCTTCCCACAAACACGGCTGCTCTAGCCTTAAGTCTGCAAAAAGTTCCCCAAGTGTCTCCATTTTTCTCCTCTTTTTATTGCTATAGTCCAAATGCTGAGAAATATTGACAAGACTTATTCTTTTGAGACCTGTAAGGTTGCCTCACTTATAGCTCCATTACCAATGTGCTGGCCAAAACTAAGAGCCAATTCTTGATACTATCACAGAGAGACACAGTATGTTGCTCACTTTCAGGACTCAAGTCTACAGTCCTGAACTCCAACTCATTATCATCAGTGCTATATTCAATTAGGATGACCTATGTCTTACTCTGTCCCTGAGTCCTTCCAAATTCCTTTTGGAATAATATAGTACACCCTTTTCCATTGCCTATTCCCCTGATGTCCAAGGGTTTCCAGAAAATGCAGTAATTTCTCAGTTATGTCCTAGGAGCTCTTCCCATCCATGTTCTAAAAACTTCCAGAGAGGGAGAGCTAGGTAGTTCACTGGATTGAGAGTCAGGCCCAGAGATGGGAGATCCTGGGTTCAAATCTGAACTTAGACACTTCCTAGCTGTGTGACCCTGGGCAAATCATTTAATCCCCATCACCTAGCCCTTACCACTCTTCTGCCTTAGAACCCAATACACAGTATTGATTATAAGATGGAAGGTAAAATTTTAAGAAAAATTTCCAGTCATTTTGGCAAGATACTTCTCTCTGGTAATAGTAACCATTAAGGGATTATCATCTTTTCTTTTTCTTTTCAGTAAGTCAGAGAGTAATGACTGGGAGACTTGGGGACCAGAAACAAGAGAAAAGGAGAGAGTGAAGATCCAATAGTTCTGAGATATCACTAGTAAAAGAATGAATATCCAAAGAAAATCTCATGAAGGACATTAAAAAACTTATAACTTCAAATGTTCTTGTTGTTCAGTTGTTTCAATCATGTCTGACTCTTCATGTCCCATTTGTAGTTTTCTTGACAAAGATATTGAAGAAGTTTGCCATTTCCTTCTCCAGCTCATTTTATAGGTGAGGAGACTGAGGCAAACAAGGTTAAGTGACTTGCCCAGGGTCACACAACTAGTAAGTATCTGAAGCCAGATTTGAACTCAGGAAAATGAGTTTTCCTGACTCCAGATTTGGCACTCTATCTACTGTACCATCAACCTGTCCATATAAAATGTTTACATATAAATGCAAAAGTTTTACCAACAAAAAAGTGGAACCAAAGCTTCTAATGTATGAACAGAAATTTGATACCACAAATGAAACTGTGGAATGAAATCCATGGCAACAATATGGCTCTAGTTTGGTATATATTATTCCACATAGCCATGATAGATAAAAGGGGAAATTAAGAATATTACATTTTAAGAAGATATATGAAAAACCTCTAGTCACACCGTACAAAGACATCTGGTTCATAGAATAAGCACTATATGAAATTGGAAATGTAGCAGTCATTTTTTTTCATAATACAGTTCAGAAATGGGAAAATTTCACAGTCACATTTCTCAAATATTGATTAACATGTGGATTCTTTCTGGTGTTGTGGATCCCTTTGACAGTTTGGTGAAACCTGTGGGTCCCTTCTGAAGATGTTTTTAAATGCATTTGATAAGATATGTAAGGATTACAACTGAAACCAATTATATTGAAATCCAATTATCAAAATAATTTTACAGACAAGTTTATGGGCCCCGGGTTTAATGTAAGACTTTGTTTTTTAAAAAATGTATGTAGTATGTATGGACCAGCTATTACAAAATGATAAGCAACAAAAATAAATTCCTTGAAGGACAGGAACCAACACATTTATCAAAGTTTTATCTCCTTAGTATCTTTACTTCCTCTAAAGAAATGTTTCTTCTGTAAATCAAGCTAAATTTGGTAATGCTGGCAATGAGAACAACCAAGATTCTTTTTCACTTAGGAAGGATCAATTTTAAAAACTAAGGATGCTGAATTTTATGATCATAAGAAACATTTAAGAATAAAAATAGCAAAAATAAAAAAGTAGATTTCAAATCTTTTCCCAGGAAGGAGCAAATGCTTGTACAAGGTATAAAAAGTACAAAAGACGATTAGTTAAAATGTATTCTTCAGAAGAAAAGGAAAATAAAAGCAAAGACATAGATGGTAATGATTAAAAAACAATGTTTCAGACCTACAAGAAATTATATTTGGATAAAAGAAGAGTCCCACAAAGTAAGTATCTAAGATAATCAAATGAAGTTTAGGAAGCACTCTGTGATACTGAAAATGTCCAGATGCTATTCTCTCCAACAATTAATTAATTTTTATTCTTTTCTTTAAAAAAAATTCAATTCTATACTTGGCAATGGATACACTATTGCTATTAGCTAGACTTTCCAGTTAGAAAATTTGTTTCTGACTTAACTAGTAGTGTATGTATGCATGCATAGGTAATGGTGCAAAATGCAATAAAATTCACAATTTTAGCAAAGTTGCAGGTATAAAATAAATTCATATAAATCATCAGCATTTCTTTATATTACCAGCAAAGCCAACAAGAGATAAAAAAAAATTCCACCTAAATTATTAGCAGTAGATAATATAAAATACCTGGGTGTCTGCCTGCCAAGACAAATCCAGTAATTATATGAGCACAATTATAAAACACTTCACAAAAATAAAATTATATCCAAACAATTGGAAAAATGTTAATTACTCATGGGTTGGCTGAACCAGTATATAAAAAAAGACAATCTTACCTAAATTAATCTACTTATTCAGTACCATACCAATTGAAATGCCCCAAATTATTTTATAGAACAAGAAAAAATAATAACTAAATTCCTCTGAAAGAACAAAAGATCAAGAATACAAAAGGAATTGAGGAAAAAAATGTGAAAGAAAGTGGCCCAGGAGTAACAGATCTCAAATTGTATTACAAAGCTGTAAATCATCAAAACAATCTGGTACTGGCTAAGAAACAGAGCAAAGATCAGTGGAATAGATTAGCTACATAATACAAGAAATCACTATTTGATAAAAACTGCTGGGAAAACTAGAAAAAACTAGAAAAAAGTATGGCAGAGACCAACATCTCACACCCTATTCTAAGATAAGGTCAAAATGGATACATGACTTAGATATAAAGGGTACTACCATTACCAAATTAGAGAAGCATAAAATAGTCTATCTGTCAGATCTTTGGATAAAGGAAGAATTTATGAGAATAGATAAAATGTAAAATGGATAATATGGAACAAATAAAACCAATGCAACCAAGATTAGAAGAAAAGGAGGAAGTTGGGAGGAAAATTTTACAGCAATATAGCTCTGATAAAACCCTTATCTCTCAAATATATAGAGAACTGAATCATTTATAAGACTACAAATCACTCCCTCATTGATAAATGGTCAAAGGATGTGATTAGGCAGTTTACAGTTGAAGTAATCAAGGCTATATATTGTCACGTGAAAAAATGCTCTAAATTGCTCTTGATTAGTGAAATACAAATTAAAACAATTGTGAAAGGCCACCTTATACCTATCAGATTGACTAATATGGCAGAAAAAGAAAATTATAAATGCTGGAGGGATGTGGGAAAATTTTTAACACTAATGAACTGCATGCTAATAGAATTGTGAACTAATCTAACCATTCTGGAGAGCAATTTGTAACTATGCTCAAAGGGTTTTAAAACTGTATATATATCACTACTAGGTCTGTATTCCAAAGAGATCTTTTAAAAGGGAAAGGATCTATTTGTACAAAAATACTTATAGCAATTTTGTGGTAGCAAAGAATTAGAAACTGAGGGGATGTCAATCAATTGGGGAATGGCTGGGCATATTGTGGTATATGATTGTAATACTATTGTGCTATAAGAAATGATGAGAAGAATGAACTAAGAAAAACCTGGAAACACCTACATGAACTGATGTAAAGTGAAGTGAGCAGAACCAGAAGAACATTGTACATAGTAAGGATTATTATATGATGAACGTTTATGAAAAACATCTTTTCCTAGCAATAGTGAGGTTCAAGGAAATCTTCAAAGACTCATGATAAAAAACATCATCTACCTCCAGAGAAAGAACTGATGGACTCTGAATGCAAACCGACACACTATATTTCACCTTATCTCTTCAATTTTATTTGGTTTGTTCAAATTCTCTTTCACAAAATGACTAATATGGAAAGACATTTTACACTCTTAGACATGTAAAATTTATGTCAGATTGCTTGCTGTCTCCAGGAAGAGGGATAGGGGAAAAGGGTGAGAATTTGGCTCAAACTTTTTAAAAAGGATAAAATTTTGTTTATGTAATTGAGGGGAAAATTTTAAAAATTTTAAATGCAATGGGATACTATTGTGCCTTAAGAAATAAAATCTGGCCAGACTTGTATGAATTAATGCAGAGTGAAGTGAGTAGAACTTGGAGAACAATTTGTACACGAATAACCATATTGTAAAGAAAAACAACCTCAAAGAGTTTGGGAACCTTTATTCCAGAGGAATGATGGATAAAGCATGTTATCTACCTTCTTTAAACAGAGGCGGTGAATGAACTCAAGATGCCAAATGAGGTATACATTTTTGGATATGGCCAATGCTAAATTTTGTTTTTGTTTGACTATGCAAATTTGTTATAAGGGTTTCCTTTTCTCTCTCTCTTTTTTTAATAAGAGGGGACAGTCGAGAGAGAAAATAAATGCCTCTTAATTTTTTTTAATAAAGTAAAAGAGTTAGACTAGGTAATATTCCAGATCTGAAATATTTTGCCTCTGTAATAGTCATCCTTTTGCCATCTTCATCCATAGTTTCAAGTCAGTTGGACCATAAGTGGTCTTAGAAGCCCAATAATGGTAAGTGGCAGTTGTTCTTTTGGCCTCATTAGAAATTGAATAATTCAAGTAGCTTGTTTCCTACTCCTGCACTTAAAGTTAATTAGTAGGCTCCACAGATTCCAGCTTCCTAATTAATTTCATGGGTTTGAGGCAAATATGATCAGACCCATTTTTGCTTAATGAATTTATGTCTAGAAAGGCAGCTTATGAAAACACACCCATAAAATAGTCATGATAATCCTATAGGAATATAAGGACAGTCTGGGACCCCTTTGAGGACTCTCTTCCCTCGTGTAAGACAGAAGATGCAAAATAGAGGATAAACCACAATTACAGTGCCCATCTTTTCTGAGACCCAAATTGAGGCACATGGATAACAGGCTGTTTTTCTTATTGGTATCCCACCAATTCATAATTCACTATCTGGGTTTTCTTTGTGTGTGTGTGTGTGTGTGTGTGCATAGTCATCATAGATTTTATGATGCTTTAATAAAAACATTTATTAATTGCCTACTATGTGCAAGAGCCCTTTACTAGGAGGGTTGTAAGCATGCATCAACCATACTACAATGTACTATCTACCTATGCCCCATGTTGCAGGCACATGCTCTATATGAAATGAATGTATATTTTCATAAGCATCCCAATGCTCAGATTGTAATGTTTTTCCATCTTTTGAGACCACAATGTATTTTTGCTATTATTTGTCGAAACACTGGGCTATATTTTAATAGTTTGAGGTTAAAGTTGAGCAGAATTGAATTCTGAATCATCTAATGAAATCTTGTACATATAATTGCTATAATCATAATGATTATATTAATGTAATTTGAAGTTGGTTTCTTATTCAAATTAGCTCTGGGACTGATCAGACCAGTGATTCCCAAAGTGGGCACTACCGCCCCCTGGTGGGTGCTGCAGTGATCCAGGGAAGCCGTGATGGCCACAAGTGCATTTATCTTTCCTATTAATTGCTATTAAAATTTTTTAAAAAATCAATTTCCAGGGGACTAAGTAATATTTTTTCTGGAAAGGGGGCAGTAAGCCAAAAAAATTTGGGAACCACTGGATCAGACCTTGATTGTTTTATATTCTCTGGCAAGAATTGCTATTCATTGATACTAGTGGATGTTGGCAAATTTTGTTTTCTAAGCACCCTCTATAATGATACAGCTGGGCCACAATGTATATAGATTAGTACCCTGTAGCTTCCTTTGCTTTCTTCCTCAGTTTTTCTCAAAGGTTAATTTCTCATAGCTCATGTGACAAGGGAGGACAAACTACAACTAAATAGACATCTTATGTCAGCGTGCTTAAGAGTTCCAATGTAGGAATTCTTCGGATCACTGTGGATGATACTCCCAGTATCTACTCAAACTCTTCAAATTACAGTATATTAGCTGAGAAAGTTTTCAAAGTAAGCAAAATAGGATTCTAAAAGCATTCAGAACATTTTTACAACAACTCAGTATATACGCATTATTTCTACTTGCCCCATGATCACTTCTGCATTATGACTTTACCTTTTTTTTTTTTTTAAATGCAAGGTAGTCCGGGATGATCAGTTTTATTATCTCCAATCTCCCCATTCTCTCAAGTGCTTAAAGTCAGATTTCCAGCTTCAAATTCTTTTCCTTACTGCATCTTGAAAGTCATTCCACTTTATGTGCTTGCAGACAGAAGTAAGTTCAATATGAAACTTCTTACAGTAGGGGGAGTAGATTGCCCAAAGATGTACCCATGCTCATTTATTCCTATCTGGTGGGAGTTTTCTTTCTTTATTTTTTTTTAAAGAAATGTGACAAGTTTTGTTTTTGTTTTGTTTTGTTTTGTTTTTTTACTTTTGCTTGAATTAATGTTATTAGGAACCAGAGGTCCTACTGGATGAGGAGGAAAATTAAAAATTATAAAAATTTTAAGTAATGGAAATGCCTTGTTCTATAACTACACATTGTACTGTTGAATGCCTCCCCCACCCCAAAATGTCCCTCTTTTTCCAGTCCCTGGAAATCACAAAATAAAATCTTTATATGTTTTCACACATTTTTTTACTGAGCCATTTTAAAAGGAGGAAGGATATTGCTGTCTTCTGATAATGCTAGCCTAACATTCAATTTCTCCAACTCAAGATTTAAAGGAATCTCATGCCATGGCTCTCAGAGAATAGTTTTAACTTTGCACAGTAAATAGAACACTTGTTCTGGAGACAAAAGATCTACATTCAAATTCAGCCTCAGAGAGTTACTAGTTGTGTGACTAGGCAAATTGCTTAACCTGTCTGCCTCAGTTTTATCATTTGTAAACTAGGGATAATAACAGCACCTACCTCCCAGGGTTGTTGTGAGGATCAAAAATGTTTTGCAAAAGCACTGTATAAAAGCTGATAACTATCATAATCGACTCCTCTCTCACTCTCAGGCATTAATCAAAGATAACCCTTACCCCCTATACATATAATAGTTGGCTCCACACATTCTTGGCATTGTACATTATTTTTTCATCACTGAAAGATCAAAAAAGAGCTTTGCAAAAAAAAAAAAACTTACTAAATCTGCAGAATCTAAATGTCTGAAAGGAATTCAAAGACCATCTGGTCAGACTGACCAAGAATTTTAGTCTATGACATCACTGAAATGTGGTCCTGCAGTTTCCCTTTAAAGAGCCCCCTGAGGAAAGAAAACATCATCTCCTGAGGCATTCCCCTCCCACTTTGGGACAGCTTTGGTTGTTAGGAAAGTTTTTTTTCTTTTAATTAATTCTAAGTCTCTTTATAGCAATTTATTTAGTTTTTCTCTATTTAATGGACACCCCTTTGTTTCCAATTTTTTGCTACTATAAAAAGAGCTGTGACAAATATTTTTGTAAGGATGGATCTTTTTCCTCTTTTATTGATCTCTTTGAAGCTGTAGGTCCAATAGTAGTATCACTAGATCAAACAAAGGGAATGCATAGGTTAGCAGTTTTTGGAGAATAATTCCAAAATGCTTTCCAGAATGGTTGGCCCTATTGACAGCTCTACCAATAAGTACCTGGTTCCCCAAACCCCAAATAACAGTAATATAATTTATATGGCACCTTAAGGTTTTACTTCTTCAATTTACTTTTAAATATTGTTTTAAATTTCTTGTTGTCTCTTGGAGTCATTGAGTTCTGTTTGATCCATTCTAATTTTCAGGGAGACCACAGAAAAATGTTATTTGGTAAATGTTTCCACCTTCTGTTCAAAACTATTTACTCTCCATCTGTTTTTCTCTCCAGAGATCTCATTTCAATTCTGATTTTTTAAAAACCTTTTTCTCCACGTCTTCTAGACATTCTCATAGTCCTTGTACCAAGTTACTATTGTTAGATTTTCTTCCTTTATCTTATCTCTGAGACTCTACTTTTACTTGTTGTGGAGTTACTCTTTTCTTCTAGGCTTACCTCTTTAGCCCATAGCATTTCTTCATTGTTTTGCATATTTAATTCTGTTTACTCATTTTCAGACTCAGTCAATGGCTTGGGACTTGGTGCTAAAGCCAGGCTCTTTCCTCTCTGGAATTCTTGGATGGGTTATATAGATCTTACTTGGTTTTGTTCCTTTTATTCTAAATGCTACCACCATTCTAGGTACTTAATCCCTAGCTTCTGTCTCCATTACCTTAAATTACCTCCATTATCCTCTTAAATAATCCCCTGTGGGGAGTTTTTTTCTATCTTCTGCTGTATCCCTGATGACCTTAACTGCTACATCCAAGATGATTGGGTCTCAGGCCTCCTACCAGGGCATAGGCTCCTAGGGAATGAGTTAGTTCCATCTTCTGTTGTTGCTTCCATTAATCCAAGGAATACAGACCTATGGGAAACCAAAAGGGGTTCATTCTGTCCACTCCTTCTGTTCTGACAGGTCACAACTGGGATCTAATTTCAGGGTCAGAAAGCTAGAGTTTATATTTACCTATGATTCTGAACATCCTTGTTCAGAGAGCCTGCTGTCTTCAGTAGAGTTTTCTGGAGTTTACATTGACTTCTTTGGAGTGACCCTTCTCCCATCACCCAAAGGCCATTTATTTACTGGAGTTTTCAATGGTGTCCCTACCTTTCCTAGAGTCTTTCTCCTTGACTTTCCATGTCTCAGGCTCATTTTCTGGAGCTTGCCTGGCATAAATCTTGTCCCAGCCTTTGAAACCTTTTTGTTCAGTTCTAGACCAGACATAAAAACTCACTTCTCTTTTTCTTTTTAATTTTTCTGAGTTCTTTTTCAGATATCTTCTGGGTTTAGAGGGACGGAAAGGAGTTCAATTCCTTTACAGTGCTTCATGGAACCAACTTAACTGGAAGTCCCTAATATACTATTTTTAAAAGGTTTATTTCTCTTTTGGATAACTCTTCAATTTCTTACTGTTTTTCCATGATCTCTGGGGAGCCCTTAGAATTATCTTTCCTCATTAGAGATTTTTGGTTCATTTTCCTTCAAAGCACAATATTTTTTTGTTTCACTGAATATTTAATATGACCTTTGTTGACTTTTTATAAATGTCCCTTTGGCCATCATAAGCCTCTCATGATTTAACTTTTATGATTTTATCTGCTTTATGGATTTACGGTTTATCTGCTTGGAAGCCAGATTTTTACCCAAATTTCCTCTCATAGATTATCTTTTAATCTTTTAGCTTTCCCACCATATCTTCCCATTAGCTTGTCTTTGGCTTCATTCCTCACTCTCTATTCTTTCTCCTTCTACCAACATACAAGACCCTGAATTGGGTGTATACAGCCTTTTTGAGATTAGGGAGTACGAGAGTCCGGCTAGCTTCCTGTCCAGAGAAAACTCCCTGGGAGAGCATTGACCTCAGATAGCGTTTCTATTCCTCTTTCCTGAAAGCACAGAATGCTCTAATGTGCTACTTCTCTAACTACTCCTTTCCCTTTCTGCTTACTCTTTCTTTCTTTCTCTTGGCTAGGGAGAATCATTCTCTTCCATCTCCTGCATATTGGGGAAGGAGTTTCAAAACTGACTCACTAATATGGGGGAAATGACCAGGAGCTCCACACCCAGGCTCCAAACTCAAGCTCTGAGACATGTTTAGCAAGAATGGCATGAGGTGAGGGAGAGTAGGGCAGTATGAATGCTAATGTGAATTCTAAGTATTTTTGTTCTCTGTGGATATTTTACTTCTTAGTATGCCTCTGCCTTCTAGTTTTGTGGGTTCAATTTAATTATTCAAGATTTGGGGCATTTTTTTTAGGCTGATATAGTGGAACACTGAGTAGACTAATTGGAATGCTAACATCATTCCTCTGTAACTTATGCTGACTTTTCGTGAAGGCCTCCAAAGCATTCTCATTCTCTTCCTTCTTTTAAAGATTTTTTTGAAGTTCTGGACAACTTTGAGATCAGTGAGGAGATATGAACCATTTGCTTTTTGACTCATAAGAAAAGCTGTTGACATTGGTCTCCATTGCATCCAGATCCTCCTTTTTCTAATCCATCCTTCACAAGACTGTCAAAATCATTTTTCCAAGGCATAGGACTAGTCTACCTCTAAATATAAATAAAGAACAACCACAAAATAATCAAAGGTAAATTTTGCAAAAATACAAAGGACAAGCCTGGCTCAAAAGAAAAGCTATGAGAAGACATAGAGAATATACCCAACTTATATAAGTCAATTCTTTGCAAAAATGGAAGGTCCACCAATGTGCTGTTTTTGCATATATTCAGACTTTTTTGATGTATTGATGGGTTTTTAAAAAGTATTAAATATTTTAAACTTAAATATTCTAAAAATATTTGTTACACAGGGTGTTTCTCTGGGAGAAAGTAGGAAGAAGAATATTGGAAGAAAAATTGGATGAGGTTAAAAAAAGGCATCAACAAAAAATGTATAAAGGGCATATAGCAATATATGTTATAATGGAATAGGAAATGGGAACTTTTACTTATAGTCATTTTTTTTATGACTTTTTTAATTTGGAAAAAAAATAAGTTAATGTCTTCTTTCCTCACACAAGACACTCCATCTTCAGACACCAGGTGTTTTTCCTGGCTATCTCCAATGCCTGGAATTCCCTGATTTTTCATCTTTGCCTTCTTATTTGTACATAGTGATTTGCATGTTGTCTCCCTCATTGCATTGTGAATTTCTTCACAGCAGAGTTTGTATTTTGCCTTTGTATCCTTAGCACTTAGGGACATGACACATAGCAGGTTTGTGGGCTGACTAACTGTTTTCTAGGTATGATTAGAGAACTTATGAGAAAAGTTCCACAACTGACAAAAAGCTTTGGGTAAATATGCAACAGTCGTTACTAATATTATTGTCACTGTTTTCATCCTTGTTATAACTCCTTTTAGTGTTGTCACAATTTAATCATCTTTTCTATAGTACTTAGTTTACCAATCTGGGAATCCAGCCATTTGTATTTTTGTTCTTCATGTGACTTTCAGACATAGGCTTTGAAGAAACAATGTTAGATATGAATTTGGTAATATACTCATGAAAACCTGTAGCACAAGTTTACCTACATCAGAGCTTCCCTTGTAACAACTTAGTGCCAGGGAGATCTTGTGTAACAGATTTAGTTACTCGATCATAATGATGTGGTTACAATCTTCTGGAGCCTAGATTCTTTCAGACTTCCACGGGCCTTTCTCCATCAAGCATTCTTTCTGACTAAAAAACAAAAAGAACAACAATAAGAAAGCATAGCTTCAACCTATTTAAGTGTTTCTATGATTTGTTTTTTGACTCACTCATTATTTAGGATTTTACTGTTAAGTTTTCATTTGGGTTTGTGTTTTTTGTATGTGGTCCCTGAACTATTGACTATTTTTGTTTCATTATAGTCTATAAAGGACAAAATAACTATTTCTGCTCTTTTGCATTTGTTTGCAATATCTCTGTGCCTTAGTACATGATCAGTTTTTTTACAAACATTTATTAATATTCATTTTTAACATGGTTACATGATTCATGCTCCTCCTTTCCCCTTCGCCCCCCGCACTCCCCCCACCCATGGCCGATGCACATTTCCACTAGTTTTGTCATGTGTCCTTGATCAAGACCAATTTCCAAATTGTTGGTAGTTGCATTGGTGTGGTAGTTTCGAGTCCACACCCTCAATCATGTCCACCCAGACCCATGCGTTCAAGCAGTTGTTTTTCTTATATGTTTCCTCTCCTGCAGTCCTTCCTCTGAATGTGGGTAGCGTCTTTACCATAAATCCCTCAGAATTGTCCTGGGTCATTGTATTGCTGCTGGTACAGAGGTCCATTACATTCAATTTTACCACAGTATATCAGTCTCTGTGTATAGAGTTCTTCTGGCTCTGCTCCTTTCCCTCTGCATCTGTTCCCGGAGGTCTCTCCAGTTTGCCTGGAACTCCTCCAGTTTATTATTCCTTTTAGCACAATAGAATTCCATCACCCGCATATACCACAGTTTGTTCAGCCATTCCCCAATTGAAGGACATACCCTCCTTTTCCAATTTGTTGCCACCACAAAAAGCGCAGCTATGAATATTTTCGTACAAGTCTGTTTATCTATGATCTCTTTGGGGTACAAACCCAACAATGGTATGGCTGGATCAAAGG
>NC_058135.1:33952680-33981810 GCF_016433145.1 Gracilinanus agilis | reverse complement strand
TTTCTAGGACTTCATTCACCTCTCTTACCTCTTTCTTATTTATTTTTCAGTTTGATTTATCTAGATCTGACAGAGGAATATTTAGATCTCCCACTAGTATGGTTTTACTATCTATTTCCTTCTTGAGCTCTACCAGTTTCTCCTTTATTATGAATTTGGGTGCTATGCCACTTGGTGCATACATATTGAGCAGTGTTATTTCCTCATTGTTTATACTGCCTTTAATCAGGATGTAATGACCTTCCCTGTCTTTTTTAATCATATCTATTTTTACTTTGGCTTTGTCAGAAATCATAATAGCCACTCCTGCCTTCTTTTTCTCATTTAACGCCCAAAAGATTTTGCTCAAACCCTGAACCTTAAACTTGTGTATGTCTACCCGCCTCATATGTGTTTCTTGTAGACAACATATGGTGGGATTTTGGTTTCTGATCCACTCTGCTATTTGCTTCCATTTTATGAGCGAGTTCATCTCATTCACATTCAGAGTTATAATCATCAGTTGTGCATTTGCTGACATTTTCGAATCCTCCCCTCTTCCTACCCCCTTTTTCCTTATACTTTTTCCTTTTAAATCAGTGGTCTGCTATTGAGTCGCTATCCCTTATCCCCTCCCTTGATTAACTTCCCTTTCTACCCCCTCCCTTATTTTTTCCCCTCTTTTTGTTTTTAAAGGCCTTATGAATTCCCTCCCTCTTCTCCCCTCCCTTTTTTTGACCTCCCCACTCCCCTGCTCCCATTGGTTTATCCCTTCTAACTTTCTCAGAAGGGTTAGATAAGAGTTTTATGTCCCAATGGATAGTATAGCTACTCTTCCCTCTCCAGGTTGATTACACTGAGAGTAAGGTTTGATTATTACCTCTTAATGCTCTCTTCCTCTCCTTCTTATAATAGTATTTGTCCCCTCTCCCTCCCATGCCCTCTTTGTGTGTAATAGAATATCCTATTTTCTTATTCACTCAAGTTTATCTTGGTGTCCCCTGCTATTCACCCCCTCTTTCCCATCCCCCATGCCATCTTAGATTATTTAGTGTTCCACCCTCACCCTGTGAATTATTCTTCTTATTACTATAATAGTGAATATTATAATAGTGAATAGAGTTCGCTACAGAGAATTATACATAACATTTCTCTACATAGGAATACAGATAATTAGATCTCACTGAGGCCCTTAAAAAGGCAAATTTAAAAATTACAAGTTTTCTTTCTTTCCCCTCTGTGTCTTATTTACCTTTTCATGTTTCTCTCGATTTTTGTGGTTGGTTATCAAACTTTCCATGTAGCCCTGGTCTTTTCTGTGCAAATACCTGGAATTCTTCAATTTTGTTGAATGCCCATACTTTCCCCTGGAAATATATAGTCAATTTTGATGGGTAGTTGATCCGTGGTTGCAGGCCCAGCTCTCTTGCCTTTCTGAATATCGTATTCCAAGCCTTGCGATCTTTTAGCGTGGAGGCTGCCAGATCCTGTGTGATCCTGATTGGTCCTCCTTGATATTTGAATTGTTTCTTTCTGGCTTCTTGTAAGATTCTTTCCTTTGCTTGGAAACTCTTGAATTTTGCAATGATGTTTCTTGGTGTTTTCCTTTCTTGATCGAATGTCTCAGGTGTTCTATGAATCCTTTCAATGTCTATATTGCCCTCTTGTTGTAGGACTTCAGGGCAATTTTGCTGAATTATTTCTGTTAGTATGAAGTCCAGGTTTCTATTAATTTCTGGTTTTTCTGGAAGACCAATTATTCTCAAATTGTCTCTTCTAGACCGGTTTTCTTGGTCTGTCACTCTCTCATTGAGATATTTCATGATTCCTTCTATTTTTTCAGTCTTTTGATTTTGTTTTATTTGTTCTTGTTGTCTTGAGAGATCATTAGCTTCCAATTGCTCAATTCTAGCCTTTAGGGATTGGTTTTCGGCTATAATCTTTCAGTTTTCAGCTATAATCTTCTGGTTTTCAGCTATAATCTTCTGGTATTCCTTTTCAATCTGGTCATTTCTGTTATTCAATTTGCTTATCAGTTCATTTGGTTTCTGAGCCTCACTTTCCAATTGCAAGATTCTACCTTTTAAACTGTTATTTTCTTGCCAGATCTCTTCCATTTTCCTTAAAATCTCAGTTTTGAACTCTTCCATAGCTTGTGAGGAGTTTTCCTTATTTGAGGAGGGTCCGGATGCTTGTTTGTTCTCCTTCTCTGTTTGCTCGGTTGTCTGGATTTTCTCTGTGTAAAAGTTGTCAAGTGTTAAAGACTTCTTTTTCTTGTTGTTAATCTTTCTCTTCTGAGCTTCCTGAGACTGGGTAGCCATCATTAGCCCAGCAGCTTCTCAGGTTTATCCTTGCGCTCAGGGTCTGTCCGCCGTCTATTGGCTCCTGAGGTCTGTCTGTTTTTTTCCAGGGTCAAGCCCCCTAGTGGACCCCCTTGCTTGATCCTCTGCTGGAGGTTCCTTTACAAGTCTCAGGGCGCTGCTTCCAC
Source organism: Gracilinanus agilis (assembly GCF_016433145.1). Lineage (NCBI taxonomy): Eukaryota > Metazoa > Chordata > Mammalia > Didelphimorphia > Didelphidae > Gracilinanus > Gracilinanus agilis. The sequence goes on along the minus strand of NC_058135.1, from coordinate 33,979,343 downwards.
AGTTGTATACCCGTCTGCACTGGTTCCCCACTCAGGGTTTCAGAGCTTTAGCTTGTGGCTGTGTCTGCCTCCACCCACGCCTCCGCCCGTGCCTGCCTTCTGATCCCGCGTTCTGAGCCCTGTGTCCGCTCCCAGCGCCCTGCTCCCGTGCTCAGATTTCGCATGCATTTTTTGGCTTATTGGGGTCCTAAATCTTGCTGCTCTCAGGAACAGGCCCCGGAGCTGCCAATGACTCAATGGGTGCCCCAAACTTGCTCTATTTCTTTTTAGCTGGCCTCGGCGCTATAGGTGTTGTGTGTGGAGGGGGTGGGGGTGGGGTGGTTTCTCAGCCCGTGATTTAGTGAGAGCTGTTTCACCCCTTTATAGCATGGAAATGCCTCGATTCCACGTACCTTCCACGCCGTGCCCTGTTGTGGGGTTCCTCCGTTCGTCTGGACTTGTTTTTATGTCCCCTTGAGGAGTTTTGTGTGTTTCGGTCAGGAGAGGTTAAGAGCTGCTTACTCTGCCTCCATCTTAACCCGGAACCATTCATGATCAGTTTTTATAAAAGTTCCTTGTGCTGTTGAGAAACATGCATATTCTTTTGCAATCCTCTTTAGAAGCTGCTAGAAGAAGCAAAATAAGCAGGACTAGGAACATTGTACATAGTAATAGCAATATTGTGTGATGATCAACTGTGAAAACTTGGCCATTAAATGAGCTGGGACAATTCTGAAAGACTTATGACAGGAAATGGTATCCACCTCCATAGAAAGAACTGTTGAGTTGGATTAATACACATCGTTGTATTTTCCATTCTATTTTGGGATTTTGGTTTTGTATGAGTGTGCTCTTACAATAACCAACATGGAAGTATGATTTGCATGATAATACATGTATGGCACAGATCAAACCATCTCCAAATGGGGAGAGGGAAGCGAGGAAAGGAGACAGTCTGGATCTTATAATTTTGGGGAAAGTATGTTAAAAATTATTATATGTAATTGGAAAAATAAAATGTCTTTGAATTTTTAAAATATATATAAATGTGTATATGTATAAATAAAGAAAATGCTGGAGATCTTTTAACTCTAATTTCTCTAGCAATTTGTTCAGTTCCATATTTTTCCTTTTTGTTTATCTTCCTGTTAGACTTATTCAAACCTGAGATAGGGTTACTGAAGTCATTTGTCACTACCGTGTTACTATCTGTCTTCCCATAGCTCAGTTAATGTTTCCTTTACTAATTTAGATGCTAAAGCATTTGGAGAATGTAAGTTTATTGCTGATATTCAATTCAATATAATTTGTTAAGAATTGTAAGAATTGCACTGTACTAAGCACTGGAGACACAAATATGAAAAGGAAAGACAGTTTCCGTCTTTAAGAATCTTAAAATTGAATGGAGGAAGAAAACACACAAAAGGAAGCTGAAAATAAAAGGCAATGACATCATGTGCTATAGAATAGAAACCAAGCAAAGCTGTTCCAAAAAATGGAAAAATGGAGAATTGATATTGTTTGTCATATAGCATGATTATAATTCTTCTTTGTTTGGATTCACTTGATGCATAGCAAATTTTTTTCTTTTCCCTAAGTTTTGTTTTGAGCATTTTCTTTGTTTTTAAAATGTTTTTTTTCTTGTAAGCAACAAATTATAGGGATTTGTTAACTCATCTAATCTTTCCCTTTTTCATTTTATGGATTTGTTTAATCTATTTATATTTAGAGTTATGTTTATATTTTCCTCCATTTGTCTTTAATTTTAAGTTCTAATTTTTTTTCTTTTCTTCTGCTATGAAGTACTATGTTCCTTCTGTTACTTTAGCTTAATCTTTTTTTTTTTTTTTAATTTTAAACCCTTTAACTTCTGTGTATTGACTTATAGGTGGAAGAGTGGTAAGGGTAGGCAATGGGGGTCAAGTGACTTGCCCAGGGTCACACAGCTGGGAAGTGTCTGAGGCTGGATTTGAATCTAGGACCTCCTGTCTCTAGGCCTGGCTCTCAATCCACTGAGCTACCCAGCTGCCCCCAGCTTAATCTTTTAAAGAGATTATTCCTATTTCCACTAGATTTCTTCTTATCCCCAATCCCATCTATTATGCCTTTTTATGTGGAATTTTGCTTATTAATTCCTTTTTATTTCCTGATTTTTATCTGGTTATTTTATTCTTTGCCCTTTTTTCCCTCTTAGTTAGATTCTCTCTTCTGCTGCCTTTCAACTAGTCTTGTTCAATAGTTATTGTTTTAGTTTCATTTTGCATCCTTTTCCAGAGAGTTTTCTCTCACATTCTTTTTCAGCTTTCCTCATAGCTCCCCCTTTTCCATTATGTCTCACTCCCAAAACAATTCTAATTCCTTTAGGTGACAGAGAGGATATTGCCCCATGGTAGAATGTATCATCACATCCCTGATTATGAAGTGTACTACCAATCTATACTTTCCCTTTGGTTACCTTCTCTCCTCCATTTGCCTCAAAATCTCCTCCTTGGATCTATACTCTATCTCTTCCCTGGATGCCAATTGCTTCCAGGAGTTCCAGCTATTCCCAAGGTAGGACAAATGGTCTTTTCAAGCATCAAATATCCCAGCACACATTCAGCAAAATGTCTCTGTCTACCTTGACAGAGCATCTCTTTTCACCTAAAGAAACATTGGTGGAACTTTCTTCAATCACCAAAGCAAAGTTTCACTCATTCCCTCCCCCATTCATCCTTCCCCTCTCCCCTTCTCCTACTCTCTTCTTTTCCTGAGACCATAATGGTCACTTTTCCCTCTCGTTTGGTTTGATCTGGGCACATGAAATACCCCCTCTATCCCTCAATTTCCTCTCTTTTTTTTTTATTCACCCTTTCATTTTTAATGTAGTTTCCCACAACTTCTCGAAACAACAAACAGATTTTCTTACTGCTGGTTTTGTTGGTTCTATGCATAATGGCTTAGGCCTCCTTCTTTCTACCTCCAATCGATTTCCACTTTCACTCCTTTGTCCTTGTGTGCATTTATTTAAAAAAGTCTCTTTCATTTCTCTGCCATCATGTTCAGGCTATTGCTGTCCTTGGCTGCTTCATTTGGCCACCCTACCCTTGAATTTCTGTAGTCTGGGATATTTGAGAAACTATTATTGATTCGGGACTGATTTTAATTCTAAAATTGTTTTATATTCCTCCTTATTATCTTTTTATCATTTATGGTTAAGCTCAGAATTTCAAGGAAGTTCCCTTTGGGCTGCACCCTGAGCTCCATTGTTCTTCAGAATACGTACAATTTTTTCACTTTACAGATGAGGAAAATCAAGCTGAGGAAACTTAAATTACTCACCTAAGGTTACAGAGCTTCTGGAAAAAAATCATCTCTCTCATTTTGGGGGCCGTTGGTTTATTTTCTTGGGGTTTCGTTTTGTTTTTATCATGCATAGAGCATAGAATCAACAAAAAGTAATACTAGACTAGATCTGAGGGATGGAATTTTTAAAAAATAGAATAAACATAAATGAATTAAAGAACCAGAAAAACTAGAAGAGGTACATTTTCAAGAGTAATTTTAATTTAGACAGTATGAACATGATAGTATTAAATTTCTCTGGCACGCCAGCACTATATGAATCATTGTTCATTGTCTATTAACTGAAGAAGTTTAAGGGGGGAGGAATGGAGAAAAGGAAAAACAGCCAGATTATTTCATTTGGCCATAAGAAAAGACAATTGAAACAACCATTGACCCCAATGTATACAGTTTGGCTATATTCAGCAGATTAGTAGTGGGTCTTGAGCTGATAAAAAAGAAAGAAAGAATAGGTGCTAGAAATGCTTGACTCGGTACATAACAGATTGGGAAACAATGAGATCTTTCTACCCCAGGAGTTCTTAACTTAGGGTCTGTGAATTTTTAAAATATATTTTAATAACTGTATTTCAATATACTTGGTTTCCTTTGTCTGGTTCATTTTATGCATTTAAAAACATTATTTTGAGAAGAGTTCCACAGACTTCACCAGACCATTGAAGGGATCCATGCTAAAAAAAAAAAAAAAATTAAGAACCCTAAATTTCTTCCTCCTTCTTCCTCCCAAAACTCTATGTCACATTACACAGAGAAACAGAGGGAGGAGAGCCTAGAATTTTTCCACTGCAGGGAGTAGTACTAGTTACTGTAGCCTTCATAATATATAATAGGGCAAATATTACCTCTGCCCTATATTTGTTCTTTCTGAAGAATAGTCAGCAAGATGACAATTTTTCCTCCACTCTTGCTCCACATGGGCTTTTTTTCATCTATTTCTTTTGTCATGACACACAAAGTTGAGATTGGCAAGGGGGTAAGATATTGGATTAGAAATACATACCAGGGGGCAGCTGAGTGTCTTAATACATAGAGCACTAGACCTGGAGTTGAAAGAACCAGGATTCAAATTTGCCCTCAAACACTTTCTAGCTATGCCACAAGTCACCAAATCTAGTCCTTGCCTCTCTTTTGTCTTAACATTGATACTAAGACAGAAGGTATGGGCAAGAAAAGAAAAGAAAAGAAAAGAAAAGAAAAGAAAAGAAAAGAAAAGAAAAGAAAAGAAAAGGAAGTAATATATACCTGGTCATGATCTATGTGGACTGAAAGTTAAAAGAAGAACTAAGGATGTTTAGTTTGAAGAGAGCTTGTCTCCAAATACTTAAAGAAGGATTAGTACTTAATTGGCCTCAGAAAGTAGAGGGAGGAATAATGAGGGGAAATTAGGAGTAAGATATTGACTTTCCCAACAGAGCTATCCAAAATTGCAATGAAATATTTCTCCCTTTTACTGGAGGTTGATGTGGAGAGGTTGGATATTTACTTATTTGGTATATTGTAGTCAGGGTTCCTGATCTACGTAAAAGTTGGAAAAGATAACTCCTCTCTAATAATAGTCCTCTAATACTCTCTTTAATAGTCCTCTCTAAGCCTTGAATCCAAGGGTATAATGGAGAGCCAGTTTGAACTGGCTCATGAGAAATGATAGTTAAATCTTCAGTGTGAACAATTATACCTCATAAATTGATAAACACTACAAATAAGAGTGATTTTTTTGTTTTGTTGATTGTTTAGACTTAAAAGAGTAAAGGAGAAAGCGTTAATGTTTCAAATTAAACTTAAAAGTAACTTACAAGTATTTTTTTCTTTCCTGAGAGCTGATTTTTAAACATTTCTTGCTCCTATTCAACCCTTTGAGTCTTCTTGTCTACCTGCATCATTTTGATGCATTGGTGTAGTACATATAATGAATATGACTACTGGCAATGAGTCAAGGAGCAGTGAATGAAGAAATAGGTAAAATAAGACCAATATCAGCCTCTTCACTTTTAAGAGCCTCCATATTACTTCTCTGTCTTTATCCTTTCATTTTTATACCTTCACTTCATCCCTGTGGCAAAAATTGTTACTCAAACATTTTTGAAGAAAAGGAAAAATATAGGTTAATCAATTCATCTGGTGATTTCTTGAAGTTATTCTCTTTACAGAAAGCAGGAAGCTAAGGGAACAACCACATATTTCTTTCTCCAACCCAGAGATGAAATTTTAGTTCAAAATTAGATAGAAAATTCACTACAATGCAATTACATAGCATAATTTCTTAGGGTAAAAAAGCAATAGGTTAGGATTATTTTTCATTAATTTAGTCTAATTTTTAATAAATTTTTAAATTTAAATTTTAATTGTTCAAAATTTAATTTGGTCTTGATTTATTAAACAAAATGCCACATATGGGGAAGATTTTCATAGTTGCAGATGTATAACTAGAAATGTTTGTGCCTGAGACACCTCAAGACTCCAGGGTAAGGAGATGGTCCCGAAGAGCAAATTCCTTGGAGCACTATTCCTGGGAATAGTTGCCAAAGGAAGGAGAAAAGTGAGATCATATCAAGTTAACAAGTATTTATTAAGCTCCTACTATGTGCCAAGCCAGGGAAAATTCCTTCAAGGTGCAGGAATACCTCCAGATCCTACCTGGATAAGCATACCTCAGAAGCAACACTGATGCAAGGTTTGTTTTATGAAAGGTATGGTCCAGTATTGTGACATAGAAAATAACATTCTACCCTAATCAGGTACCAGGAGATATAATGGTTCCTTTCCTATCCCTAACCCCACTTCCCAGAGAATCCAATCTACCCCCTCACATGGCCGAAGAACTCCAATCATACAACCCTTAGGAAAGGTTGGGGAGGAGAGAAAACTAGTGGGGAAAGGCCACATTGGAGATCATGGGGCTAGGACCCTTGAAGACTGAACAAGGGAGTGGGGTAGTCGTGTGGCATGGAGTCAGAGAAAGAATGAGAGTCAAGTGCCAGTAAGTTGTAGGACCTTTATATATAATCTATCTCTCCCCTACCTTTTCCCTAGGCTAGTGTGTAACTAGCCTAGGGAAAAGCTCCAGGCACTCCATCCTAGTTGTCACTGTGCATAGCAAATAGTTGGGGTTTTCAGGCAGCCATTCAACTCAGCTCTGAACAAATATGGATTATGTTCGCTGCTTCAGAGCAATCTGAAGAAAGAATTTTCTCATCACTTATGTCTTTTACAACCATAACTTGTGGAAAGTTAGTCAACCGGGAGAGAAATAGCTGGTCTTCTCATTCCCAGAAATAGATAACAGATTTTTTTTTCTTTTCACTTCCAGTCATACTATCCAGTACCGAGACAATGAAATAGACTGGTTCCTTACTTCAGTAGTTTTTGAGATGTTGAGTCCAACTAGGTCAGACTCAGCAATTACTGTTATTGTTAACCCTTTAGTGGTAAGGGAGCAGCTAGCAGGATCAATGAGACTGAGAGCCAGGACTAGAGATGGGCGGTCCTGTGTTCATATGTGGCTTCAGATACTTTATAGCTGTATGATCCTGGGCAAGTCACTTAATCCTTGTTGCCTAGCCCTTACCACTCTTCTGTCTTGGGACCAATTCACAGTATTGATTCTAAGACAGAAGATAAGGTTTGTTTTTTTTAAAGAACTATTTCTTTTTTACATTCTATACAAATGAGAAACAGACTTTTTTTTAGAATGAATTATAGGGCTTTCTTGGCAATAAGTAAAAACTTACCAACTTTAAAGTATCTACTAGGGAGAAAAAAATTAAGACAACATGATTTTTTCTTCTTACTCTAATATAAACAAATATTTGCTCTTTCTGCTAATCTTTTGTATTTCCTCAGATTCCAAAACATTTTATAAGCATTATTACCCAATATAAAGATAAAAAGATGAGATTTAGAATTCTTGGTTCAATATATGAGTCCGTCTATTTAATATTCATTTGTATGAATTTACATGTTGCACCTCAAACTGTTAAAAATTAAAATGGTTGTTTTTAATTGACAGATTTTAGATTCTTTATTTTGGTCCTGACTTGTGATCTTGTTCGTAAAGAAAATTCCCAGTGAGGAAATCTCTTCTACCAACATAGATGAGCAGCTATTCTTCAACGGTTAGTCTGGGAGAGTGGCTTGAGACACTGAAAGGCTAAATTTCATGATATTTCACAGCCAATATATGTCAGAAATTGGATTTGAATTGAGGCCTTAGTGGTCCCAACCAAGTCCAGATTTTCCTTTGCTATGCTGCCCAGGTAAAATATTAGCAAAACTAAATCTACACTTTATATTATACAAAAAACATCCCTGAAAATTAAGGGAGACTACGATTTATAGTCTGGATTATTGTATTATTGTATTATAGTCTGGATTAATGTATTAAATACATTAGTATTTAATAAATCTGAGAGACAAGAATGGTGGTATTATGGGCAGAAATAGGGAAGTTTGGAAGAAGGGAGTTTTTGAAGTGTTATAGCCAACCACATTTCCAGAAGACTGATGGAGCATGATACTCACCTTAGGTTCAAGATATAACATTTTCAGACACCATGAATGTTGGAGCTGATTTTGCTTGGTGACTTATATTTATTATAGGGGTTTTATTTTGTCTTTTTTTTCTTTTTAATTGGGGATGGAGGGCAAAGGCATGAGAAGGGGGGGGGGGGAAGCAAAACAATAGAGTAGCCAAACAAAAAAAAGAAAGGAATAAAAAGAAAAGTTCGTTGAAAAAAATTTAAGAACAGTAGAGAACAGAAAGAAAACAAGAATGAATCACAGAAAAGCATGAAAGTTTTGAAAGTTATTGAGCATTGAATTTGTTACATATTTTAAAAGAACAGTAAGCTCTATTCTATAAAATCAAGATTCCATTTAATGTATAATTTTCTTTCTAACTTGCATAGAAATAATTTTGTATGATATCTTTTAAGTTCAGAATAAAAAATAAAATTCTCTTAAAAATACAATAAATGAACATCATATGACTTAAAATTTCCTTTTAAAACCACATGTGAATTTACAGAGGAAAGCTAATTCAGTAAAGGTTTGGAAACTAAATTGTCACACTTCCTAAATACTTCCAGTTTTCCCATAGTTCATGAATCTGCAAATTTATGGGAATTTTGCCACATATATACACCCACAAACTACAATTAAGATCAAGCTGTTAGCCCTTAAGGTAACTCCTATTCTTTTGTGAGGAACAACATGTACATATATGAGTGAATATGTAATATATACAGAGGCATTTCCAACAAAGGGCACAGGTCTGATATTAAGGGTAGTATGTTAATAATGAAACATGAAGTTCCAAGGAACCCAATAGAAGAGTAATAAAAAGATGGGACTGACAGGGATGAGTATGAGGGAATAGGTAATGGTGGTGTAAGAAAATAATGGCAGCCATGTTGAGTCAAGAGTGATGGACAGTTACCTGCTTAGAATGCAGAATGGACTGAACTTGGCATCAGCCTGGAATGAGCCAAGGCAGTTAGGATTGGGTATAAAAGGAACAGATCTGAACCCATCTGGGTCTCAGTTGGAGATATTTGGGTGAGGGTGGATAGGGTTTAGGCATAATCTCTCTTTACTCAGCAACCAGCTTTAACCATCAGACTGATAAAACTGTGTTCCATCAATCTCTGTTTCCTGATTTATATTCACCAAGAAGATCTGCAAAGACAACTATCATTCAGCAGGGTTAAGCTTTGACTCAGGGCTGAGGCCAATTAGGCCTCAGCTAGACTGTCAGCCAACCAAGATCCTTGATCAACAATATTCAAGTGAAGATTCAACAATTTATCCATCTAGATTTATTTAGGATTTCCAATTCCCACTTTCCATCAATTACCTAGTTCCCCTTTCCCCAAACTCATCAACTATTAAATCATCTTATAAGAAATCACTTGCCTGAGAGTTTTCAAAGATCTAGTGAGGCTGTGTCCTGTGTCAACTTAGGAAAGGGATTTACTTCAATAATCCTTCATTCAACTTCTTGAGATCAAATCCGCAGTCAGAATAGGTGAAAATAATTAATCTTTATAGATCAAATAATCAGATCTATAGTGAATCAAGTTAAGTTAAGGGTTATAGACATCAACATCAAACTTACAGGACTTCAGTTGGACAGGAGTTATCTGAGTTCCACTATCATCTGATTCCTAGCTCAGGCTGGGTTACTGTTAGCCATCTTGGGATTGGAGTAAGCAGATTCCACATATTCTCCTTTAACATCAACTGCATTGAGTTGACCTTTTGGGTTCACTACCATATCTAGGTGTCCCATTAGGACTCAGTCCCTAGATTGACCATAATAGTTTTGTACAATTATGTACATGTGATGTCAAGTTATATGTTTTATGTGTTGGACATATGACCTACCATGTCCTGTAGAGTTTCATACTCACCCTTTCCTTTAGAATTCTCCTGTCAGCCATGGTCTATTGCATGCATTCTAATGTATGGATTCAGTGACTTTCATGACATGACTGAGTATGTTATGGGTTTCTTAATCTTGTACAATTCAAACCTAATCTTCCACAGTTGATCATGGTGTTGTTCTTCTTTCATGTTGATATTGTCCAAGCCACACAGTTGTTCAACAGTTCAGTTCCCATTGTGTAGTCTTTTTGCATTGTCCTTTGCGATATCCTTACAATGTCCAGGTGTCTTCAGGTCTTCATCTGTACTGCTTAAATCATTTTGACTGCCATCCAGTTGCCTGAAGAACTTGTCACCTTCATTATCTGGAACTGCCAGTTGTATGATTGTGTTGAATTGAATTTTGTGTTGCCACAAAAATTTTCTTGATTTTTTAGAGATGTTTTAAATGCTGCTTTGATCTGTTATTTTACATGCTGATTCAATCATTCACTCATCGATATCACTACTTTGGTCTAATGCAACTTCTTGTTTTGACCGCTGCTTTTCTATGACTGCATCTGTTTGAGGCAATTCTTTGGATGACTTGACATGTGTGATATGGAACCAAGAGTCTCTTTTTTACTTTGACATCTGTAGGGACTAAAATAATTTCATGAGGGCCATGCCACTTTGGGATCCATGATTGAATTTCTATTAAATTTTCTGATATAAACTGTGTCTCCAGGTTTATAATTGTGCAAGCTAAAGTCAATTGGAACTCTTTGCTGGATTAAAGCTAATCTATGAAACTCATCTAGCCTTTCTTTTACCAGCTTGATGCACTCATACAATTTTCATTCCACTCCAAGATGTGATAAAGATGTTGTCTTTTGAGGTGCTATGCCATCACCCTCACCCAAATATCTCCAACCGAGACCCAGATGGGTTCAGATCTGTTCCTTTTATACCCAGTCCTAACTGCCTTGGCTCATTCTAGGCTCATGCCAAGTTCAGTCCATTCTGCATTCTAAGCAGGTAACTGTCCATCACTCTTGACTCAACATGGCTGCCATTATTTTCTTACAGTGGTCAGAATTATGACTCGGTAGTTCACAATTCAATTATAGGAACAATAAGTAAAACCAAAGAGGAGATTGTTACATACAACACAGTGGCAAATTATTATTTTTATCATTATTTTTAATAATTATTTTTATTATCATACTCTAAGAAAGAACATAGCTAGGGAGAGGAGGGCAAATATTGAAGGCAGAAAAGCATATGTCCAGTCTTTTTGATAATAAAGTCAGAGGTCAGAGAAATCATGGAACTACTCTGCAGTGTGGTAGAGGAGAATACCCATGAATAATATCAAGTGGCTATGATTAAATCAAATTCATCAAGATGGAAAGGAAAAGGTGGCAATGGCTGTTGGGTTACCCCATATCAGGACATTTGGAACTCCAAGCCCTGCCCTTGAATCATTCCATTAACTACTTCTGGTTTAGAGACTAGTTATGGCTTCTGTAGCCAGGCAGAAAAGAAAATAGCCTAGAAGGAAGCCTGAGAAACACACAGTGAACATCAGCCTTTAAAGATCCAAGTTGTGCTACTTAACTATATGTGTGACTCTGAACAAATCATCATTTAATATCTCTGGTCTTCAATTCATCATCTCTATGATTAGGGTGTTGGACTAGAGGACTTCTAAAATCCCTGCCAGCTCTAAAAGTAGGATTCTATTCCTAGTTGCTCTATGCTTATGACACCAGACAAAACTCCCTTCTTGCTAGCTATTCTGGCTTTATATAGATGAAGCCTTGATAAAGAAATATGTGTTTTTACAATATGTATTTTAAACATAAGAGACAGGCAGCATATTGTAGTTGATAGAGTTCTGTCCTTGGGGTCAGAAAGATCTATTTTCAAGTTCTGCCTATGATACACATCAGCTCTGTCCCTCTTGAATCTAGTGTTATTGCCTATTTTTTGAACACAAAACTCCATCTCTGAAATCTGGACATTTTCCCTGGCTGTTTGTTCCCCTGATTATCTCTAATTTAGCCTATCTATAGCATGTTTTTTCTGTAGTTGTTTGTATGCTGTCTTGTCCATTAGACTTCGAGCTCTTTGAGAGAAGAAGCTATCTTTTATCTTTCTTTTAACCTCCAGTGCTTAGAACAGTGCCATAAATGCTTGTAGATGACTCTGTGATTCTGGGCAAGTCTCCTAACTTCTCAGTGCTTCCAGGCAACCTTCTAAGGATAAGAGTTGTTCTGTATTGGTGGGGGGAGTTTTATTCTAGGGAACTGCCCTATGCCACAAATCCAATCTCTAACCATATTATCTTACTTAGCCCAGAAAACACATGGGCTTGTTGGGATTAGATTATTAGTTTAATCATCTTAAGCTAATTAGCTGTATTGCCATCTATTATCCTTCAGCTGAGTACTGTACCATGAGGAAAAGGGACCCAGATGAGGGACATTTTGATGGACAGTTGGTCCCAAACTTGGCCATGTCTCTATGAATGGAGAACTAGTTAGTGGCCTTGAATTACATTCTGTATATTTGTATTATGCTTCTCTCTGTTTTTCCTGTACTCACTTACTGTTTATGCAGACAGTGAAATTCCTGCCCAATTCCCAGAATAAACAGCCCTTCTCTTCCATCTCTTCATGTGTGGTTTGGCAGCCTTGCCCAACTGATTTCCAGCTGGCATTTTCCTGCCGTGGCTGGTCCTTTTAGTTTCTATTTTGTCTTCAGGTCCTGTAGATGCCAGTAGCAGGGAAATGAAACAAGGAAAGAAAAGAAAAAGAAAAGAGTAAAAATGGATTTGACTAGATAAAGGAGAGAAAGCTACTCTTTAACTTGAGAGGATTAAACACATGACCTGACAGGATGGATTTAATAGAGGCAAAGGAGAGAAAGTATATTCTCTCCTTTCTTGGAAAAATTTGTAGAAGTCCTACCTTCAATAATAAATTAATCAATGAACAAGTACTGATTGTGTACTATATGCCAAGTACTAGAGAGAAGAGTACAAAGAATGAAGTAATCCTTTATTGCCAGCACATATATAAATATACATAACAAAAATATAAGGCAAATAAATATAGGGTATCCCCAAAGCCTTAGTGTAGTTGAAAACTTTGGGGATACCCTGTATAAATATAAAGTCATTCAATACAAGGTGGTTGAGTGGACACTCACAGTTGTGCTTCATATTAAAAATGATATTAGAACTACATCTTTTATTTTTAAGTCCTTCCTTTCAATCTTAGAATGTATGCTGGTTCCAAGGCAGAAGAGCAGTAAGGGCTAGGCAATGGGGGTTAATTAATTTGCTCAGGTTAAGTGACACAGTTGGGAAGTGTCTGAGGATAGATTTGAACCTGGGACCTCCAATTTCTGTACCTGGCTCTTAATCAACTGAGCCACCTAGCTGCCCCTTAGAACTGCATATTAAAGGAAGAGAAGGATGCTTTAAGATGAAGGTAAGGAGAGAGTCATTCTAGGTATGTGGGACAGCCACATTCAATATGACTGGACCACGGATCTCTGCAAGAGACTGATGTCCAATGAAGCTTGAAAGATAGGATGAGACAAGGTTCCTATCTTATCCTAGAGATAATATAAACCACTAGAGCTGAATGAGTTGGAGGAGTCACATGATAACATCTGAGCTTAAGGAAAATTATTTTGGTGGTAGGGCTTAGCATAGAATGGGAAGAGTTTGGAGATAGTGAGGACCAATTAGGAGTCCATTAAAATAATTAAGGTGAAAGGTGATGAGGGCCTGAATTAAGGTGGCAGCTGTGTGAGTGTGTGATGGAGCAGAGCAGGTTATCAATCATTTCAAGAGGCTGTGACTACACCTAATAGGCCAATACAGAAAAGATAAGGTTGAAGTTGTTGATTATATATATGGGGGCAATATTCAGGTCTCCAAAACCCTTCTACCCTCTTTCTTAACCTTGATAACCTTATATAGTTTTGCCTTTTGAAGCAGTCACTGATTATTTTATAAGATTACTTATTTGATAAATGTTTTGAACATATCACCTCTTGAAAACTGTGCACTAAGTAGAAAGATTTGAATCAGTGGAAAGTACCCACGATGACAAAAATCTAGATTGCTCTACTATTGAGTATGTTATGTGTGATTGTGCCATATCTACTTACTAAGATATAAATTCCATGAGAAATAAGGGTTATGTCTGCCTAAGTTTAGCATCTCACTCAGCTTTAGGACTCTGCACAAGATACACATCAGTAAACCAATCAAATTATATATTACAAATAAGTTTGGGAAGATAGCCTAGAGTAAGATTGTTAAGAACTTTAAATGCCAAAGAGATGTTTGTATTTGACCCTTGAGGCATAAGGGAGGCACAAGTTTATGGAACAGAGAAATGGCACGGTCAGATGTAACACTTTGGTAAATATGTGAAGGTCATACAGCTAGGGAGTACAATGATACTGGAGTCAGGAAGATCCATCTTTGTGAATTTAAATCTGAACTCAGACACTTAGTATCTATGTGACCCTGAGGCAGTCACTTTCTCCTTTTGGTGTCATTTTTCTCATCTGTAAAATGAGCTGCAGAAGGTGGGAAACCACTCTGTGTAATGAGTGGGTCAGGGGCCTTAAGTTGGTAATAAAGCTAGGAAGAAGGAAGGTGCTAGTTGCAAAGGATGGAATGAGCTGTACCTGGGCTGAGCTTGAAACTTGTTATAAATGTATTAAGGATCCAATCTTGGTAACTGAGCATCAAATGAAACTCTCACTGCTAGACACCAGGCTCCTTTAGGATGTCAGATTACCCCTTCCCTGCTGAGGAAGCAGCCTCCTATTGATGAATGGCAGGCTGACAGGAAGTAGATGTTGAACTACCTGCCCTTCAGCAATGGAGTTTGTTCCAACTGAAACTGCTCAGAACCCTTCCTGCTGCCTGTCGCTGCTTGGCTTTAGGTGGTAGGCAAATAACCACAGAGTTCTCAGGTTAAGGCTAAGGGGTTTATTGATAACAGAGTGAAGGGAACAAGGCAGTGGAAAGAGGGTTAGGAAGTCCTGAGATCTAAGGGTGAAAGATGATCTGACTCAGGTTGCTAATAGGTCTTGTCTGGATGGTCTTTGCTGACCCAGGGCAGGAAGCCCTGGGTGAGAGTGATGTGGTCTCTGGATAATAAATAAAGTTGATCTTTTTTTTTTTTAAACCCTTACCTTCCATCTTGGAGTCAATACTGTGTATTGGCTCCAAGGCAGGAGAGTGGTAAGGGCTAGAATATGGGGGTCAAGTGACTTGCCCAGGGTCACACAGCTGGGAAGTGTCTGAGGCCAGAGTTGAATCTAGGATCTCCCATCTCTAGGCCTGACTCTCAATCCACTGAGCTACCCAGCTGCCCCCTAAAGTTGATCTTTGACTAAAGGTTTGCCAGTGGTGCTAATAGTATAGATACGTTGTTCTTCAGGATTGGTTTAAACCCTATTCTAGGCCTAAGCTACTCATGTTCTCACTCCCACCACCCAGGCCCGAGGGGATAAGGGATAAGTGAGTGATCAGGGGAGAAGTCAGGGAAGAACAGAACCCAGACCTGGGTCTCCAGGGCTTTATATACCCTTGGCTCAACTGGCAGTTGGTGTCTGCCCTTTGGCTCATGCCACTGTCCAACATTCCACCCAGGGCAACTGACAGGTTGCCCCAGGCCAACACGGCAAAGTTAATAATCTTATATTACATCTGATATCTTTGGCAAGAAAACCTCAAATGGGGTCACAAATATCCCACAAGGAGACAACTGCAAAACAACTAAACAATAACAACAAATGTGTAAAAGGTGGATTGGAGAAAGAAGGGACTAGAAGCAGAAAAGCCAGTCAGGAAGCTAAAATTCAATATTCCAAGCAAAGAAGAATGAGTCATCATGTGTCTGAAGAAAAAGAGATGGAAACAAAAAGTATTGTGGAGGTAGAATGGGCAAGAGGGGAGGTGAGTGCCAACAAAACTAGTTGGTATAACTAGAATCAGATCTAAGATTATCAATTTAATTTTATTAAGTAGGTGGAGGAACTGCTGAAGAAATGTGGTACAGGGAATAAAGCCAAATCATCTGAGAGATTGATTAGTTAAATTGAATTCATTCAAGTTAGAAGATAAAGTAGGAAAATGTAGAGCAGGAGGTATACAGAAACTCAAATTCATAAGGTGGAATTCAGAAAGGAAATAAAAACTCAGAAAGTCAAAAATTTGTTCTGAAAAAAAGTCTCTAAGACTGAGTTTCCTCCTTCCCCTCTAATGTATCTCCCTGTTACACAGACACATACATAGGCACATTCCTGACACATGTATCAGTGACTTTGTATGAGAGAGTCCAGTGAGATGAATAAGAATCCTAATGACTCCCTCTTTTTTGTTAACAAAAAAAGTGTGTAAAGGGAACACCTTCCTCCCAGGGTCTGGAACTTTCTTTTTATCCAAGCCAGCCCATTAGCACAGCTGGAATGCTCCAAACAGGGACTTTGATTGGCTCCTGAGATGTGGTAAACCAGTGCACAGGGAAAGGAAGTGATGTGGAGAGGGAGGATATTGGAATGAGACTGTAGAGGAGAGGAGGTGCTTCTCTGGAGGTCATTGGCTGGAGGTTTTCTACAATTCGACGTTGGTGGCTGAGATGGAAGACACTCTCATGGGCTGGTAAGATTAGGGTGGTAGACTAGGAAATATTTTTCTATTTCCTTCCCTCCTTATTTCTTTCTTAGACTATAGTTATATCAAAATTAAATTGTTAAAAGCTACTATCATCCTCATGACTTAAGGGTTAATTATTTTATAAATGGCCACCACAATAATCTTTTTTTAAACTAATATTATATTTCCAAACCAATTTCTATTACATTTAACATATTACATTTGGTATAATATTAATTTTTAAATATTACAAAAGTTAAGCCAAAGGGCTCAGATTCCTGTTTATACCCACTGGTTTTATAGTCACTCATCTTCCCTCTTGGGGTTCTCCATTTCAATACAAATAAATGCTGATTAAAAAAAATTATGCTAGGTTGGGGAGATACTTACAGAGATAAATATAATAGGGTCCTTGACATCAAGGGTTTATAGTCATAACTATCCAGATACCAGTCTTGCCCTGGAGTCTGTACCTGGAGACCTCATCATTGCAACTGTTTCTACAGTGATCTCCATCCTTTCTGCCATTTGTTTTGGCTGTTCCAGAGATGTTCCCCCACTTTGTGGTTTCTCCTGCGCTGACCTGATCTCTGGGACTCTTGAAGCAACTCCGTAGAGTAGTGATGGGCAAACTTTTTAAAGAGGGGGCCAAAGGAAAGGAAATGCTCATCTGTCATTCTGTTTCTATGGCAACTCTTTCGAAGTTTCATTGTATTGTATGCTACTCATTGTATTTGTCAGATTAGGAATAATGTTACCAGGCCAGACAGAACATTTCAGGGGGCCATATCTGGCCCACAGACTGTAGTTTGCCCATTACTTCCCTAGAGGATTAAGGAAGGAAACACTGGGGATTACTCCTTGTTTGTGGCGATCATTCCATCATCTTGTTATGAACAGTTGATATAGTGGATAGAACCCTGGACCTACAGTCAGGAAGACCTGACTTCAGATCTTACCTCAGAAACATTAGCTGTGTGACCCTGGGCAAGTCACTTAACTCCTGTATGCATAATTCCCCTGGATGTAAAATGGGAATAATAATAGCACCTACCTCCCAGGATTGGTATGAAGATGAAGAGAGATATTTGTAAAGCTCTTTGCAAACTTTTTAAAGCAGTATGTAAATTCTAGCTACTAACTTCAGTCATTCTTTATTTCTTGCCTGTCATTGGAGGGGAAGAAGTATATCTCATTCTTAATCCTATCCCTTCTCAATCCTTTTAAGACTTTACTCCAACAATTATCTCCTCTCTCTCTTACATTTCTCTTACATGCTTTAATTTCTCCCTTTCCATTAGATCTTTCTCAGGATACACACATGCTCAGGTGTCTTCATCCCCCCCCCCCAAAAAAAAAAAAACTTTCCCTTGATCACGGTATGGCCAAGAGATGCCATCCTATCTGTCCTTCTTGTCACCAAAAAAATTTCTCTACTATCAACTTCTCACCACTCATCCATTCAACCTCTTGGAATCTGACTTCTCAATGATAATGATTAATTAGGCACTTTTACTATGTTTCAGACATTCTACTTAACACTGAGCATACAAAGAAAGACTAAAATGTAATTCCTACCTGCAAAGAGCTTCCATTCCAGTAGAAGGGATGACATGTAAAGAAATTGGCATATGCAAAATAGATGGAAGTTATTCATCACGTTAATGAATTGCTCCCTTGAAGGAACACTAATGAGCTCCTAAATGTCAAATCATATTACCTTTTAGTTCCTTGTGCTCTCTACCATATTTGGAAGTAACAAATGCCTTCTTCCACTGAAATTCTCCCCTCTGCAATTTTCTTTGTCATAGTACCTCAGAATCCTTGCATCTCTGAACATTCTTTCTATACTTTTTACTTGTTCTCTCTTTGTACTTGTCCCCTTAGGCTCTATATTCAGTCTTTTCTTCTTTCTTGTTATCTTATTAGGTTCCATGATTTCAAATATCAACCCAAGTATCAATTAGATGAATTCCACATCTAAATTTTTAACTCTGAATGTATAACTCTTCTTTCTTTTTAAATGCCTTCTAGGACTGAGAAGGGGGAGGGAAGAGGTGAGGAAGAGAACATGAATCATATAACCATGGGAAAATATTTAAAAAGTAAATGCCTGCTAAATATTTTGGTCAGTTTCTATCAGCAACTTAAGAGCAAAAATTAATGTTTGATTCCTCTCTTTCCATAATTCTCTGGAATCCAGTTCAGGTGGCAAGATCTGTCAAATCTATGTCTTCACTATGTTTCTTACATCCTTCCTCTTATTTCCATCCCACTATCATTCTAGTTCAGGACATCATTACATCTTAAATAGACTATTTTATAAGAGGATCCTAACTATTCTTGTCAATACAATTCATTCTACCATTGAAGCCAGAGTAATAGGCTTAAATCACAACTTGGATTCCATTAGTTCTCTGTCCAAATTCCTTGTGTTATTTCCCATTATTGACAATAAAACCTAAATTACTTCAGGTGATTTCCAACGCCCTTTTCAATATGACGGTAATCTACTCTGGCAGATTTATTTTCCACTATTTCCCTTTATTAGTAATGGTGCTCTTTTCTGCACATACCCATATCACCCTGCTTCTGGGAGATGACATTCTGAATTCATATATCATATAGGTGGCAGTAGCCTCTTTCAATTGGTTATATAATCAAAACAGGTTACTTCTTTAAAACTGCTAGAGTCTTGCTCTCTCTTACTCCTGGAGTCCAGAGAGGATGAAGGTCATGTTCATCCACAATGTAGACTCCATGAACTGACTGAATAGAGGAAAGGGGCTACTTTATCATTCTACCTTGTGGTTCTGAGAAATGTACTTGGGGATATGGGGTTTTGTTTTAATTGTTTGTCCTTGTAGTTCTCGGTGTGAATGGTTGAACCCACCAGACCTAGACTTGAATAATAGTGACCTTGGAAGCAAGATTCCAAGCCAACTATAGAGCCAGCCCCGTCAGGGAAGCCCTGAGAAGCCAGGATGCCTGAGATTCAAGCCCAGCTATGGTTTTAGACTTGGAACTTAGTGAGACTAATAACTAAGCTAAGCAATGAACAGAATCCCCTTTTACCTCCCCAAAGTGGTTCAGGGTAGGATGATGCCCTTAGGTGTTGGGGACATACATTTGTATGTTTGTTATATATCTGTGAAGTAAGTATTCCTTTTTAAAAGCTAATCTGATTGTTAAGTAGTTAAATGAAACTGGAATGTAGAGAACTCTTAGAATTGAGGGAACATCAAGGATTGGGGCTTGAGCCAGTGGCAGGCCCTAAGTACACCAAAAACCCCCTTAGAGGTATTGGATAACTCTAGGGGAGGGGTGGAATGTATTACACCTGACCATCAGGCAGTGGGGTCTAATATGATCACTATAACATTAAATAATATTACATTGAACATATAATTACAGTACTAAATGTCTGCAGTCTGCAAAGTTCTCTGCTAGGGGCTGAAGGAGATATAAAATTTAATTTAGATAAGACATCATCCTTTGTTTTATGGGGCTTATATTCTGGAAGAATGTCAAATATGAAGCAAGAGCTATGGAGCTCTTAGAGTTTGATCAGACATCAAAGATACCATGGTCACTCACTGCATCCTGAGTCATTGTCAGTCACCCAGATTTTGTTGCCACTAGGCTTTGATGACTCTGGAAGAGAGAGTGAGGCTAATGACTTTGTGAAATGCTGCCTTATTGAAATCCATTTGATGTACAAGTCAAAACATCACCAGTCATGCCATTAGTCCTCATTAGTCCTCTTTGAAAACAATGGACAAGCAACAACATATAATATACATGATGAATCCGCTAGAGAGATATAGAACATCGAAGTATCCACACCAGTCTATGCATTATTCCCTGAAAATCTTCTACAGAGAAAGCATTATGGTAGAAGCAGAGGATTTGAAGTGAGAAAGACCTGGCTAGGCTTGAATCCCATTCACACACATCAGCTGGGTGACCCAAGTCAAATCATTGAATTAGAGTTTCACTTTCCTCTTCTTTTAAACAAGAAAATTCTGTGTTCACTACCTATTTCATAGGGCTTTGAGGAAGGATCTTTATAAATATTAAAATGCTATAAATATGTTAGTTATTTCCTGATTATGCCTTTGCTCATGCTCCCATCTACAATGCCTTTTCCATCCAAAACATACACCCTTTCCTGTATGTTACCAACTCTGCAAAGTTTTTAAAAATACTTCAAAGACCAAATAATATGCTACTTCCTTCATCAAGGTTTTCCTGTTCCTCTCTACCTACAATGTAAGGATAGGTTTGGGTACAAAGGAGAGGGAACCAAAAAAGGAGCCAGAGAAGGCAGTTGCTCACAGTTGCTGACAGTTGAGACCAGAGAGAATTCTGGGAATTTCTCAGAGAGAGAAGAGAGTTTTCGGGTGGAGGACTGAGAGAGGGAGGAGGTGGACATCCCAGCTTGGATCCAGTCCTGAGGGCTTCCTGAGGATCTTTCTTTGAAAATTGAAACCCTGATTCCCTCATCAAAGCCATTTTATTGCTTCTCACCCATCAAGACTTCAACCATAGAGTCATATAAGTTATTGGACTCAATTTTGGGAGCAATTCTCTTAGTCTCCTCCCATTACCCACCCTTGCTGAGAGACCCTGTTTCAGACAAAACTTACATTTATAGAAAAGGATATAAATAGAAGGAGAAGGGGCAGGGGAAGAAGCTTAGGAGTGGGAACCCCAAAGGTTCCCACCCAAGTGACAGACCCCATAGAAATAGAGAAGAGGGCACCCAAAATCCCTCTGCCCTTCACCCCTTTTCCCAATTCCTGAATTGCAAATAATAAAAACCATCCATCAGTCAGATAGCAGCCTGAGAGACAACGAGGGAGAGGGGAACCACAGCTTCGTATGGCTGCCTCCATCTTGAAGCCAGACCACCCACTGTGAAATTAACTGATCACAGGGAGGTTTGTGTGAACCCCATCCTTATTCAGAATAAGATTGGGGTACCACATACCTTGTCTTATAGGGAAGTCTCACCCCTAACTCCTGTGGGGTGCCCTGAAACTGGGTGACACCCCCTTAAAGTCTCCCAGTGTATATTTGGCCCCAGAGGAGAGTTGGAAGAGAGACTCACCACATAGACTTTCTCTATCCCCCTCTATTAAACATTGGTCACTGGCTCTCTTTATTATTACAACAAACAACCTTTCATCTGTTCCCAATAGCTTTTGTATTTTTCAAGGCATATAACACTGTGTCTTAGAGAAGGAAGTAACTATTCCAATGTTTTTACCTAGAAAACTCCAAATGTGGTTACAAAAGAGTTGGACATGACTGAACAAAACATGTTCTAAAAACAAGAGTCTAAAGTCAAGATCTGAGTTCTAATTCAGCCACAGCCACTAGCTGTGTGACACTGAATAAGTCACTTGATTGCTATCTGGCTCAATTTCCTCAACTGAAAAAATGGAGCTAATAATAGCACCGACCTCCCAGGGTTGTTGTGGGAATCAAATAAGATACATTTGTAAAGCACACTTAGCACAGTGCCTGGCACATACACCGTACTTAATAAATATCTCTCTTTTCCCTTCCCTCCAACTAGATTTTAAACTGTTTCAAAGGTAGAAACTTCGTTTTATTCATCTCTGTATCTTCCATGGTGCCTCAATAAATGCTTGCTGGATTTAATCAATTTAATCAGTGGTTAAAATTGAGATTTTTATAGAATACAAAAGGAATTCATCTCTGATTTCTTTTAGGGGGGCATTGAGAAGATAGGGCTTAGAAATATTTTAGTAGTAAAAAGGAAGATACTGGAACTATTTCTTTTTGCCTATAGTGCTTTTCATAATCACCAGGGTCTCAATAGAATCAGCATAACATGCTGTATGATTTCTCTCCTCTACTTGTTCTCATTATTATAAAGGGTAGTGAAGAGAGATAGAAAGAGTAGCAATTTCATGATAAAAAAAAAACTCAGCCATTGACTTTTATAGTAGAAGCTAGGCTTCAGTTTGATTCTGAAATGTGCATTTAACTTCTTAGTCTCATTTTTTCAGCAGAGTGATCATGGGGTGCCTTGCTGTGGAATTCCAATTTATAACTCTTTTCTCATGGTGATTTTTTTAAATGACATATGCCAAAGTTATTTTAAATTGACATGATGGAAAAATGTTGTTATCACACAGGTTAATTTAAGACATGAAATATTAAAAATGCACTTCTTTCTCAAGTTTCATAAGTTGTATGTGTTTAATTTCTCCCTAGTGATTGCCTTCAAAGTAAAAAACTGTTCCCACCATCCTTCCCTGTTGTGTAGTCTCTTAGTGTATAGTTTTTGCCATGAAGCTATCTCATATCTATGCTTTTATTGTTGTTGTTGTTAATCATGGAGTTTTTTTCAATCAGCAAAAATTTACCATATCTCCTTCCCCACCCCCCCTCCTCTCTCTCATTGGAAACAAAGAAGAAGAAAATCCCTTGTTACAAACACATATATTCAAGCAAAACAAATTTCTGCATTGGTTGTATGTGTTTTGTTTTTGGTTTTTTTTTTTAATTGCTCTCATTCTGTACTCTGAGTCCTTCACCCTCTCTATCAGGAGATGGACAGCACATTTCACCATTAGTCCTCTGGAATCAAGACGCCTATGCCTACGCAAGAAAAGTAGCAGTGGTTCTGAGCAAAGATCAACAAATGCCAGCCTACTGGGGATTTTATGACCCAAGAAAACGGCCTTCCAAAAGTCCTTTGGACTATCTTTACTTTACTTTAGCTATACTTTGGACTATCAAAAACACAAGAAACTACAGCATCAACACTTGGTTTTGAAGTGTCTGGTTGACTGATTATTTTGGAAAGTGTAATTTGACTCTTTCTATTTCAAATCATCAGAGAGCCAGGATAAAGTCCTAAGAATATAACTCTCCTCACCAATTCTGAATGATCAGAGATTCTTTTATTTTTGCTTATTTCTTCAGTTCAATATACACTTTTTAAGTATCTACTGTTTTGAGAGCAAGCTAGGTGCTGGGAAAGGAACCATGTTTAGTTTAGCTAAGATATTGCCCTCATAGAGCTTTTAATCATATAGGGAGATAAAACACATGAATACATCATAATTTTCTAAAACAAGTTTTCATTCATGTCTTTTTCCATATTACCATAATTTCCCCCAATATCCTTCTGCCTCATTCAATTTCATTTATCAAATGTCTATTTTGTCTTTTGTATCAACTGGGAAAAGGCTTGATTTTTTTGTACAATTGATTTAGCTCCTTGTATATTTGAGTAATTAGACCTCTGTCAGAGTTTTTTGTTATAAAGACTTTTTCCAGTTTGTTGTTTCCCTTCTGATTTTGGTTGCATTGTTTTTGTTTGTAGAAAACCTTTTTAATTTAATGCAATCAAATAATTTATTTTACATTTTGTAATTTTCTCTAACTCTTGCTTGGTTTTAAAATCTTTCCTTTCCCAGAGATCTGACAAGTATATTATTTTGTGTTTGCCTAATTTAATTATATTTTCTTTCTTTATATTCAAGTAATTCACCCATTCTGAATTTATCTTGGTGTAGGGTGTGAGATGTTCATCTAAACCTAATCTGCCATATTGTTTTCCAATTTTCCAAGCAGTTTTTGTCAAATAGTGGATTTTTGTCCCAAAAGTTGGGCTCTTTGGGTTTATTATAGACTGTCTTGCTGACATTACTTACCCCAAGTCTATTCCATTGATCTTCCCTTCTGTCTCTTAGCCAGTACCATATTGCTTTTTGGTTTTTGTTCTGTTTTTTAAAAACATTTATTAATATTTGTTTTTAACATGGTTACATGCTTCATGCACCTACTTTCCCCTTCACCCCCCGCACTCTCCCCACCCATGGCCAATGTACATTTCCACCGGTTGTAACATGTGTCATTGATCAAGACCTATTTCCAAATTGTTGATAGTTGCATTGGTGTGGTAGTTTCTAGTCTACTTCCCCAATCATGTCCACCTCAACCCATGCATTCAAGCAGTTGTTTTTCTTATATGTTTCCTCTCCTGCAGTCCTTCCTCTGAATGTGGGTAGCATCTTTACCATAAATCCCTCAGAGCTGTCCTGTGTCATTGCATTGTTGCTGGTACAGAAGTCAATTACATTCGATTTTACCATAGTATATCAGTCTCTGTGTAGAGTGTTCTTCTGGTTCTGATCCTTTCACTCTACATCAGTTCCTGGAGGTCTTTCCAGTTCACCTGGAATTCCTCTAGTTTATTATTCCTTTGAGCACAATAATATTCCATCACCAGCATATACCACAATTTGTTCAGCCATTCCCCAATTGAAGGACATCCCCTCCTTTTCCAGTCCTTTGCCACCACAAAAAGCACAGCTATAAATATTTTCTTACAAGTCTGTTTATTTATGATCTCTTTGGGGTACAAACCCAACAATGGTATGGCTGGATGAAAGGGCAGGCATTTTTTTATAGCCCTTTGAGCATAGTTCCGAATTGCCAGCCAGAATGGTTGGATCAGTTCACAACTCCACCAGCAATGCATTAATGTCCCAATTTTGTGACATCCCCTCCAGCATTTATTACTCTCCCCTTCTTTCATTTTAGCCAATCTGCTAGGTGTGAGGTGATACCTTAGAGTTGTTTTGATTTGCATTTCTCTAATTATTAGAGATTTAGAACACTTTCTCATGTGCTTATTGATACTTTTGTAATTTTCTCTAACTCTTTCTTGGTTTTAAAATCTTTCCTTTCCCAGAGATCTGACAGGTATACTATTCTGTGTTCACTTAGCTTATTTATAGTTTCCCTCTTTATATTCAAGTCATTCACCCATTCTGAATTTATCTTGATGTAGGGTGTGAGATGTTGATCTAAACCTAATCTCTCCCATATTGTTTTCCAAATTTCCCAGCAGTTTTTGTCAAATCGTGGATTCATGTCCCAAAAGTTGGGCTCTTGGGATTTATCATACACTGTCTTGGTGATGTTATTTACCCCAAGTCTATTCCACTAATCTTCCCTTCTGTCGCTTAGCCAGTACCATATTGTTTTGATGACTGCTGCTTTATAGTATAGTTTAATATCTGGTACTGCTAGGCCCCCTTCCTTCACATTTTTTTTGTTATTTCCCTTGATATTCTTGACATTTTATTATTCCAAATGAAATTTGTTATAGTTTTTCCTAATTCAGTAAAGAAGTTTTTTGGTAGTTTGATAGGTATGGCGCTAAATAGGTAAATTCATGTGGGTAGAATTGTCATTTTTATTATGTTAGCTCGTCCTACGTGATTGTCTAGGGTGATTTTAAATGGTGTTTCTCTTTCTACCTCTTGCTGCTCTAATGTGTTGGAAATATATAGAAATGCTGATGATTTATGTGCATTTATTTTGTATCCTGCAACTTTGCTAAAGTTGTTGATTATTTCTACAAGCTTCTTAGTTGATTCTCTAGGATTTTTTAAGTAGATCATCATATCATCTGCAAAGAGTGATAGCTTAGTCTCCTCATTGCCTATTTTGATACCTTCAATTTCTTTTTCTTCTCTAATTGCTACTGCTAGTGTTTCTAGTACTATGTTGAATAATAGAGGTGATAATGGGCATCCTTGTTTCACTCCTGATCTTATTGGGAAGGCTTCTAATTTATCCCTTTTGCATATAGTGCTTGTTGATGGTTTTAGGTATATACTATTTATTATTTTTAGGAAAGGTCCTTCTATTCCTATACTTTCAGTGTTTTCAATAGGAATGGGTGCTGTATTTTGTCAAAGGCTTTTCAGCATCTATTGAGATAATCATGTGATTTTTGTTTGTTAGACTGTTGATATGGTGAATTATGTGGATGGTTTTCCTAATGTTGAACCAACCTTGCATTCCGGGTATAAATCCCACCTGATCATGGTGGATGATCTTCTTAATTACTTGCTGGAGTCTCTTTGCTAGTATTCTATTTAAGATTTTTGCATCTATGTTCATTAGGGAGATTGGTCTGTAGTTTTCTTTCTCTGTTTTTGATCTCCCTGGATTTGGAATCAGTACCATATTTGTGTCATAAAAGGAATTTGATGGGACTCCTTCTTTGCTTATCATATCAAATAATTTGTATAGTATTGGGATTAGTTGCTCTTTGCATGTCTGATAGAATTCACTTGTGAATCCATCAGGCCCTGCCATTTTCTTCTTAGGGAGTACTTTGATGGCTTGTTCAATTTCTTTTTCTGATATGGGATTATTTAGGTATTCTATTTCTTCTGCTATTAATCTAGGCAGTTTATATTTTTGTAAATATTCATCCATATCT
>NC_058135.1:33919984-33947684 GCF_016433145.1 Gracilinanus agilis | reverse complement strand
CTTGATTTATCCCCTCTGACTTTCTCAGAAGGGTTAGATAAGAGTTTTATGTCCCAATGGATAGTATAGCAACCTCTCCAGGTTGATTACACTGAGAGTAAGGTTTGATTATTACCTCTTAATACTCTCTTCCTCTCCTACTTATAATAGTATTTGTCCCCTCTCCTTCCCATACCCTCTTTGTGTGTAATAGAGTATCCTATTTTTCTTATTCACTCAAGTTTCTCTTGGTGTCCTCTACTATTCACCCCGCTCTTTCCAGCCCCCCATATCATCTTAGACCATTTAGTATTCCACCCTCTCCCTATGAATTATTCTTCTGATTACTATAATAGTGAATACTATAATAGTGAATAGAGTTCACTACAGAGAATTATACATAGCATTTCTCCACCTAGTAATACAGATAATTAGATCTTATTGAAGCCTGTAAAGAGGCAAATTTCAAAATTATGAGTTTTCTTTCTTTCCCCTCTGTTTCTTATTTACCTTTTCATGTTTCTCTTGATTTTTTTGGTTGGATATCAAACTTTCCATTTAGTCCTGGTCTTTTCTGTGCAAATACTTGGAAATCTTCAATTTTGTTGAATGCCCATACTTTCCCTGGGAAGTATAAGTCAGTTTTGATGGGTAGTTAATCCATGGTTGAAGTCCCAGTTCTCTTGCCTTTCTGAATATCATATTCCAACCCTTATAGTCTTTTAGCATGGAGGCTGCCAGATCCTGTGTGATCCTGATTGGTGCTCCTTGATATTTGAATTGTCTCTTTCTGGCTTTTTATAAGATTTTTTTCTTTTACTTGGAAGCTCTTGAATTTGGCTATTATATTCCTGGGCATTGTCTTTTCTGGGTCTAGTGTAGAGGGTGATCTATGGATCCTTTCAATGTCTATATTGCCCTCTTGTTGTAGAACTTCAGGGCAATTTTGCTGAACAATTTCTTTTAATATGGAGTCCAAATTTCTATTAATTTCTGCTTTTTCAGGAAGACCAATGATTCTCAGATTGTCTCTTCTAGACCTGTTTTCTTGGTCTGTCACTCTCTCATTGAGATATTTCATGTTTCCTTCTATTTTATCAGTCTTTTGACTTTGTTTTATTTGTTCTTGCTGTCTTGAGAGATCATTAGCTTCTAATTGCTCAATTCTAGCCTTTAGGGACTGGTTTTTGGTTATAATCTTTTGGTTTTTGGCTATAATCTTTTGGTTTTCCTTTTCAATCTGGTTATTTCTGGTGTTCAATTTGCTTATCAGTTCATTTGATTTCTGAGTCTCACTTTCCAATTGCAAAATTCTGCCTTTTAAACTGTTATTTTCTTGCCAGATCTCTTCCATCTTTCTCATCATCTCTGATTTGAACTCTTCAATAGCTTTTGACCAGTTTTCATTATTTTGGGAAGGTTTGGATATGATTGCTTGTTTGTTCTCCTCTGCTGTTTGCTCTGTTCTCTGGATTTTCTCTGTGTAAAAGTTGTCGAGTGTTACAGATTTCTTCTTGATGATCTTTCTCTTCTGGGGTTCCCAATTTTGGCTTGCCATTGTTGTTAGCCCAGCCCCTTCTTAGCTTTATCCTCACACTCAGGGTCTGTCAGAGCTCTCTAGGCTCCCGAGGTCTCGGGTCTCATTGTTCTCGTGTTCAAGCCTCCTGTAGGTCCTCCCGGTCTGCCCCTCTGCCTGAGGCTCCTTGGCAGTCTCAGGCTGTTGCTTCCACAGCTGTGCACCCATCTGCACAGGGTCCCTACTAGAGGTCCAAGCCTGCGCTCAAGATCCTTCTCCGCGCCTAAGTCAATGCCTTCACCCACGCCAGTGTACAGGGTCTGTATTCAAAGTCTGTGTGCGTTCTTTAGCCTCTTGGTGTCCTAAGTCTTGGTGCTCTCAGGAAAGGGCCCTGGAGCTGCCAATGACTTAATGGGTGCCCCAAACCTACTTTTACTCTTATGAGCTGGCCTTGGAGTTGTACGTGGTTTGGGAAGGTGGGAGAGGGTCTTCCTCTGCTCACGTTTTAGTGAGAGCTGTTTCACCCCTTTATAGTGTGGAAATGCCCCAATTCCACATACCTTCAATGCTGAGCCCTGTTGTGGGGTCCCTTCATTCATCTGGATTTGTTTTTATGTCCCCTTGAGGACTCCTATATGCTTTGGTTAGGAGACATCAGGTAGCTGCTCCTTACTCTGCCGCCATCTTAACCCCAGTACCATACTGTTTTGATGACCACTGCTTTCTAGTATAGTTTAATATCTGGTACTGCTAGGCCACCTTCCTTCACTTTTTTTTTCATTATTTCCCTTGATATTCTTGATCTTTTGTTCTTCCAAATGAACTTTGTTATAGTTTTTTCTAATTTGGTAAAAAAGTTTCTTAGTAGTTTGATAGGTAGGGTGTTATGAAGATTAAGGTCCTGTTATTAGTCAATTCAGTGAAGCCCTGATATTCAATTAAAGTGTGGAGGTCTCAGGTTAATTTTAAACTAGTGCCTGAAAGCTCCACTGAAAGGTGATGGAATTCTGTGACAGGCTAGATGCCCTAGTAACAGTTCCCTTAGAAATCAGTTGGCCTTGATGAAACTAGGAATTTGATCTTGACTTCCTGGGACCTTAATAATGTTTATAATCCAAGCACAAGCTTGATCTTAAAGTAATTGGATCAGCTAGGCTTGATTCCACAACCCGACTACGATATCAAAGATGATGACTTTGTCCTCAACAAGGTAGGCTTATAGGTAAAAGGCTGTCTAAGGCTTGTAGATTTAACTGGGTTTATTGGATAGATTGAAGGAAAGAGAAACTGGGAGGTGGGAGAGAGGGAAATGAACCCTATTGAGCCTATAATAAGTACAATAAATTATGATGATTGTTAAATTTTTCTGAGTGAGCATTTACACTTTTGAAATTAGCAAAGATTCTAAATTAGAGTTTGATTATTTTGTTGATTGTCTAGATTTAAGAAAGTGATGGGGAAATGTTAGTAAGGCAGATTAAACTTACAAGTACATTTCGCATATATTTTTGTTTTTGGAGAAAAAGTTGGTTGCTAAACACTTAAAAAGTACACCTGAGGATACACAAATATATATCCACAAGCAAGTATCCTAAAAGATAAAATAAAAATAAAAATAAAAAGAAGAGAGATTCAAACAATGTTTTCTAGTAGAATTTGAGGAAGAACAATTTTCATTAAGGGGGATGAGGAAAGACTTTATGAAAGTTTTGGCATTTGAACTAGACCTTGAAAGAAGAGGAAGGTTTCAGGAGGTGAAAATTAGAAGGGAATATCTTCCAGAAATAAGCATCACTCTTCACAAGGCAGGAGATAGCTTGTCAAGCTCAGGAAACAGCCATTGTTCTATTTTGACTGGACACTGAGGATGAGAAAGGGATTAGTGTGAGATAAGACTAGATAGTATGTCCGAAGCCAGATAGTGAAGGACTTTAAATTCCAGGATAAAAAATTAGTATTTAGACAGGTGGGAGCCAACAAACATTTTTGAGCTGGGGAATGGCAAGGTCAGTTCTATGAATTAAGACTATTTTAGTAGCTCTTTGAAGGAAATACTGGAATATAAGAGAAGTTGAGGAAGGAGATTTCATTCAAATCTCCCAAGTCTCCCAAATCTCTAACTAAAAAAGTCCCAGGGAAGCTCAGAAAACAGTTTCTCTGTCAGAGGAAGACCAAGAATAATGATCCACACTCCCTTTTCCAGCTCCACAGTGTGTGCTACCAATTCCACAGGAGTTTCTCTCCTGCCCCTCTTATCTTTCTGCCAACCAAAATCAGAGGGCTTCCATGCTGGCTCAGGGAGATGATTGTTAAATTTTCAGTGTAAGCACTTACACCTCAGGAATCACAAAAACTACAAATCAAGACTTGATATATTGCTTTGTTTATTTTTTAGGCTTAAGAAAGTTATTGTTTTAAGAAAGTGATGTGAAAAATGCTAATAATACAGATTAAATGTAAAAGTGTATTATCTATACTTTTTTAGAAAATAATTTTCTGTATATTTTTTGTTAATTTTTGTCTCCCCCCAATTTTCTCTGTATATTTTTCTTAAACATTTACCAGTATGCCACTGTCACTATCATGAGTCAACACCAATCCCCAGCTCCAGGTCCCCCCCAATACTTTCCACTGTTCTACCCAGATAACCCTACAAAAATCCATCTGACTTAGGTTTTTAGAGCACTCAAATCTAAGATGATCTCTTTATGCCATTCTCCCACACTGCCTTCCATATTATAAGTTCCCTCAATAAAACTGGCTTGCTTTATCACTTATCTTTCTAAACTCGTATCAAGACAGAATCTATCATAATAAACCAAGAAAGATGTGATAGGAGCATTAGGTATTGTCAAAGAGCAGGAAATATGTAAAGAAATATTGTGAAGACAAAATTAACAAATTTGGCAACTGGTTGGATGGACAGGGTAGGAAAAGGGAAAGAAAAGAGTTCCTGTACACCTGAAATTTTGAGCCAAAAAAGCAACTGGAAAAATGATAATGATACTAAAAGAGGGAGGAAAGTTAGCAAAAGGGACAAAGTTAAGAAGGAAGATAATTCCATTTCAGTCCTATGGAAAGGCAACAATATAATGGATAAAGATGCAGACTTGGCTTTGAACTTTGCTAATGTTACATAGAAGCTAAGTGACCTTAGACAAATCCTGTAATCTGAGACTTAGTTTATTCATTTGTAAAATGAAGATAATTATTTTAATGTTGCATCTACATCAGTTTATTGTGAGACACCAACAAGATAATGGATGTCAACTGCTTTTCAAATCTTAAGGTGCTATATAAAAATTAACTATCAATTGAATTTAAACAGCTAGCAAGACATAAAGAATTTGACAGCTAATTAGAGTCAAAGATATTCAGGACATAGTAGGAAAAGTGAGACTAGAATTTGGGGAAAGAGTTCAGCTAGACATATAGATTTAGGCCCCAGCAAGGTAATAGTAATAATTGAAGATATCTTCTCACATACCGAAATCCTGCCAGTGCCTAGAAGAAAAGGGTGAGTGTCCTAGATCAACTCAAATTTGCTATTTCCCAGGCAGACTTTATCACTGTTGTACAAACTTTGATCTCTGAGGACCTGTCTCAGAGTTGCATTTGATGCCTCTGAATCATCCTGTTTTTCAAAAGAGACTTGGAAAATCACTTTTTCTTCCTCATGTATTTGAGCATCCAACAAGTTTATGACAATCATACCAGTGAGTGCTGGGGTTGTCATGTTATACAAAAATGGTTTCATCACCAGGATTTGATCACCTTTCAATAAAGGAAATTAAGGAGGGGTGTTAGATTATGTATTACCTGGAGGGTCAAAAGCTGTTGTTGTTATGGGCTAAGGGTGCCTCTTTAAAATGATGTAATTTCCTCTGTCAATTCCCCGGTGCTTACAGAACAAATCTTCACAATGTATATTAGCTAATAATTAGCAATGCATAATTATATACACATACTTAACACTTGTCATCACACCATCTCTTGATTATGACATGTATATGTGTACAGTTGAAAAAACTGAATAGTGTGCATTTAGTAATTCATCTGCTTGTCAGCACTGATGTAATCAGTTCTTAGTCATTCAGAAGCTACCTTCCACTGTCTGAATGATTCACAGCCTTTGGGTTTTGATGTTTTGTTTTGTTTCATTTTCTGTCCATTTCCACATGGCTAGCATGTCAGTCTGAGATAAGACTACCAAAAGAAAAGATAAACTAAAGCTAAATTGAATGAAGCTAAACTAACCTAAAATAATCAGCATACTGAGACAGATCAGCAGAGACAAATATTTCTTTATTGAAGAATTGATCAACTGGCAATCTGAAACTAAGGGAAGAGGAACAAGGTAAGTTTAAACCAAACCATTTGCTCCTTGTTAGTAGCTCTGGTCCATGCAAGAAATTGAAAAGAACACTTATAATGAGGTTTTAAGATTAATTTTTCTAATTGTAATAATTAACAGAGCCAGTAATTAATGTTATGATAGAGGGGAGATAGAGAGAGTCTATGAGGTGGGACTCTCTTCTAGCTCTCCCCTCCACTGAATATGCTCTGTGGTAGACTTCGAGGGGGTGTCACCCCGAAACTGGGTGACCTGGATGGTCGTGCCACCCCACAGGAGTTGGGGGCAAGGCTTCCCTTTAAGATGAGGTATGGGGGACCCCAATCCAATTCTGAATGAGAGTGGGGTTCACGCAAGCCTCCCCCAAGGTCAGTCAACTTCACAGCGGGGGGGGGGGGATCTGGCTTCAAGATGGAGGCAGCCAGACCAAGCTGTGATTCCCCTCCCCCTTGACTCTCAGGCACTCTGGAACACTATCTAACTAATGAATGGCTTTTATTAATCACAATTCAGGGATTGGGGAAAGGGGTGAAGGGCAGAGGGATTTGGGGTGCCCTCTTCTCTATTTCTATGGGGTCCATCACTCAGGTGGGAACCTTTGGGGTTCCCACTCCTAAGCATCTCCCCTCACCTCTTCTCCTTCAGTTTCTATTTCTATTTCCTATCTCTATCCTTTTCTATAATTGCAAGTCAAACCGGAAAGGGCCTTTCAACAAGGTTGAGTAATGGGAGAAGGAGCCTAAAAGAATTGCTCCCAAAATGGAGTCCCAAAACTTAGCTAACTCATTGGTTGAAGTCTTGCTGGGTAAGAAGCAATGGGGTGCCTTTGACCAGGGAATCAGAGTTTCAATGTCCAAAGAAAGATCCTCAGGAAGCCGTCGGGACTAGATTCGAGCTGGGGATGTTCTCCTTCTCCCTTTCTCAGTCCTCCACCAGAAGTCTCTCCTCTCCTCCTTCCTCCTCCAGAGCCTCCCAGAATCCTCTCTGGTCCCAACTGTCAGTAACTGTCACCAACAGCCTTCTTCTGGCTCTTTTTGTCCCATTCCCCATCCTTACATAATATACTCAAGGTTCCCTCTATTCTTGAGTGGAAAGTCTCAAACAACATTTAAATGTTTTTGATAGCCCTACCCTCATCTCATGCCTGATCATCAGATAAACACAACCTTTGAAAATATTTTCTTTCATGTTATTCCAAATGAGGATGATGGAAATTGAAAGCAAGTCTGGTTCAACCTCAAAAGACTATTTACAAGTTAATGCAAGTGGCATGCAAAACCCCAAACACCCACATACTCTCAATATTTTGATAATGACAAGGTCCCACTGATTCAAGCTCTCCTTTGGTTGAAGCAGTCAGTGGGAAAACTGTCCTATTTAAATATTCAGCATTTCTGTAGTTTTAAAGATTCAGAGCTGGAAAAACTGGAAAATGTTATCCAGCCCAACCCTCTTCGCTTTATTGACATGAAACTCAGTTCCATAGAAGTGAAATAACTTCTTAGCATTGCAGATGCAAAAATCCAACACCCCCCACCCCAGTTCTATAGATGAGGGAACCAAAGCCCCTAGAGCAAGAGTCGGCAACCTTTTTGGCAGTGAGGGCCTTAAACGCCTGCCAAAGGAGGAGGATGGAGGCGGAAGGCGCTGGAATATGGGCTCTGCCCGGACTGGACCATCAGGAGGTGAAGCCAGATATGGCTCAAGAGCCATAGTTGCCGACCCCTGCCCTAGAGGGTTCGGTGACTTATCCAAAGTCACCCAAATAGTGAACACTAAATGCAAAACTTGAACAAAGATGGTCTGACTCCAGAGTTAGTGCTCCTAGGGTCCCGTAAGTAGTATTGTAGTAGAGCTGTATTCAAGTTCAGGTCCTCTGACTTAGACATTTTTTTTTTTTGACTTAGACATTTTTTAGGATATAATGTTGTTGGTTTTTTTCCTAGCATTCTAACACCCTAAACATGTTTCTAAAGAAACATGTCAGTTTCTTAATTTGTAAAATGGAAGGGGATAGCTCCAAAGTCTCATGGCTCTAGACTGAAGATCCAAAATCTTAATGACTAGAAATCTAAACCTAGAAGAAGAAAAGAAAAAAAAAATCTAAGTAATTATCTACACTCATTTTCTGCCAAAGTATTTTTATGCCATTCCCCAGATATCCCCTCTGAAAAAAATTGGGAGACTTTTTGACTTTAAAAATAGTAATATATAATGTTCTTTATTGACTTTGGTTTCATTCTAATTTCTTTCTAGGAATTGTAGAGAAATAAAAGTAGATCTGAAACAGGAGTGTGAGAGCTAAACTCAGAGCCAAGGAGACTTGAGTTCAAGTCCTGCCTCTGACAATCTGGACCCTGGGCAAGTCATTTAATAGACTTCTATTAAATCTACTTGAATTACTTCTACTTGAATAAGGATTCTTCTTTGATCCTGCCACCCCATCCCACACATGTGTACACACCCACTCACTCATGGTTTCACTGGTTCTTCTCCTTTGGGTTTCTAGGGTTGCTAACTAATTTGTGAATTTACTGACCAAGGAGTGGCAGGAGTTCATTCCTTGCTGATGGGCTGATTGCCCCATGGGTTCCCTCCCCCACTGTCCCAGCCATCATTCCATACTACATTCCAAAGCCTTGAGCACATTCTATTCCTAGGAATGACTATTCACAATGCTTGCAGGAACACAGTATGTTGGATAACAAGCTAAAATAAAATTAAAATAGCACCAGGCTCTTAAAGAAGCTTTATGTGAGTTAATAATAATGCTTTGTATTTAAATACCACTTATTTGAATACCACTTTTCATCCAAAGATTATAGGGCAGTAGACAGTATTTCCTCATAAAAAGCTTGGAAGCTCCAAAAATAAGATGCTTTCAATAACCAACCTACTTATGTGGCCAAAATTGCCAAAAGAAACACAAGTCAGATTTGACTAGTTGACCACCTTTAAATCTATAACCCTATTAGCCCAGTGTTTATCATTAGAGATGTTCACCTCTCCTAGAGAGAGTAACCTGGCTGCCTTCATTTTTTCAAAACATGAGCTAAAATTACTAAATATTTACAAACTTTTTAGCACTTAAAGCCCTTTAGAATCTGTCTGTAATCCTTTCCAAATTTATTATTCTAAACTCTCCATCACACTACTTCCTGTCCAACCAACCTGGGCTTCTTGTTCCACACATACAAAATTCCATCTCCAATCACCGCTCCTTTGCACTGGCTGTACCCCACTGCCTGCCTAGTTACTTCTTTTTCCTAGAATTCCTAGTTTCCCTCATGTTGTTGTTGTGCTTTGTAATCCCTTATGGAGTTTTCTTGGCAAAGATACTGGAGTGGTTTGCCATTTACTTCTCTAGTTCATTTTACAAATGAGGAAACTGGGGTAAATAAGGTGAAGTGACTTGCCAAGGGTCAAACCAGTTAATGTCTGAGACCAGATTTGAACTCAGAAGTATAAGAACTCTATCCACTGTGTCATCTAGCTGCCCTCAAAATTACCTTGTATTCATTTACTCTATATACCTGGATCTGTACATTTCCATGACAGTGATTCAGGGAATGGGACAAATTTGCATGCGTATGTCAGTGCCTATTGACTGATAGTTGATAGATCATTCCCAAAGAATGACGATCATCATACTATTAATCATAAATAATTGGAGGATGTCATCTGAACACATGCATTCTCTAGTGCAGTGGTTCTCAAAGCATTGTAAACTAATCGTGATTGGCAACCCAACTCCATTTAACCAATTAACATCAATGAGCTTTTACAAAGGGGTATTTACTTTGAAGAGTGTTATAATAAAAAGGCACCCCTCTGATACTCCTATCTATTAGATGGAGATGTAGATGGAGTATAGAGAGGGATAGGATGACACCTCTCTCTTTATAACAGTTGCCCAGGCAGGATCCTTTAGGTCAATGGATGATATCCCTTCAGGACCCACCTGGGGTTAATTGATATTATTTATTGGGCTCTTCAGCTTGGTAACATTGTAATCTGACTGCGTGACTCCCTTCCCAAATAAGCTTTGAATAACCAATTCAGGAAGGTACTTTAAAACTTTGAATGTATTTGGCAAAGAAGAATAATGGTATGGGATAGAGGTATTGGGAGACCCTAATTTAAAATTGATAATAATGAATCTCTAACTGCAGGCAAATGAAGGAATCAAGATGATTAGCTTCTCTCTGTGTACAGCCTGGCCAGGGCCACACCAGAGCAGGCAAACTGCTGTATAATCTTTCAGCTTCTTCTTCAGTAGATGTTAAACCTAATCAGTTTGAGATATCCACCCTTTCCACCCTCTTCTTCTTCTCCTACCCACTTCTCGGATCCCTCCTGGGCCCTGGGAAACCTAGATGACTAAGATGAATGGCTTCCTAATATCTAGGGGCAGTAGAATCAGAGATGGTGGTCTGATACAAGTTGATGATGGTACAGGACAACAGGAGGAGCTTGCAGGGTTGTGTTTGCAAGTCTCGATTTCCCAAAGACCAGGATCCACTGATCTCAAGTCTCAGGGACAAGAACCAAGAACCTCTGCCAGGGCTCCCAACTGCCCTCTCCTGTGTCCGCATGCCTCTCTGGGAACATTCCGACATCCAACGGATCCACCTGTCAATCACAGAGTGAACTCCTGGCTCCCAGAGATTCAATATAACAAGAGATATAAATACACACAGAGAAGCCCATTCTCCTGACAGTGACTCTCTGAGCAGAGTTCTCCTTCTCTCAGCACCTTTGATGGCTTAGGGCTTTGCAGGTTGAGGGCAGAAATGTATCTGAGAGTGATTTGGCAAAGGAGCAAAACTTTTGCAGGTGGTACAGGTCTATGTGGGGTTTTGTGGCTACATATGTGTTTTATTTGAGCTCAAGGTGTCTGTCTCACACATTGTAAGCATTCAACCAAATGAGTGTGGAATTGCATGAAATTGGGATAGATGAGGAGGCAATAGGATACTGTGGTTCAATGGAGAAAAACTGGATTTGGACTCACAACCTTGGTTTAAATAATCTGGCTCTACAATTTACAATCCATGTGAACTTGGGTGAATTCCCATTCTGGGTCTCACTTTCCTCATTAATAAAATGAGTAGACTAAATGATCTCTGAGGTCCCTTTTAGCTCTCATTCCTATGAAGCCACCTTTTATATAAAGAACCTAACTAACCCAAGAAAGAAGTGGAATCTATACCCAGCAACTGAATGAGTACTCTCTACTAGCCTTGGGACTCTGCAATCCATAATGAAGGAATAGATATGGAATCTTTACCCCCAGAGAACTTCTTATCTTATTTCCCCCATCTGGCCTGGAATAGAGCTAGACATCTTGATTAGTGCAAATAAATGAATCTCCTAAAGTGGTTGTGTGTACTTGAATTTGCACTATTCAAAGTAATAACTATGTAAAATTTGGTCATTGATTCCAGAAACTTGAAAATATGCCTTGTGAATTTGACCAATGTGGCCACTTTGGGGTGTGGGAGGGAGTGGTATGCATTAGTCACATTAAAGGGGCCCCACTGTAGATCTTTAAATTGCATGTCAATATCCAGTACCTGGCAATAATAAATGCTTTGGAAAGAGAATTTATTACATATTTGCTATGTGCAAACATAGTGTTATGTATTTTGGATACAAATATAAGCAAAAAGAAAGACAATCCCTGCCCTAAGAAACTTACAATCTAATGAGGGAAGGTTATACATAAAAGAAAAGAAAAGAAAACTGAAAAGGAAGGGTGGGCAGTGTTCAGCACTAGCTCATGATATTAAGATTAAAAATGATAAAGACTGATATAATAAGAGAAATTAGTAGTTTAATTAAAGCCATGGCCATGTTGGTAAAATATACATAAGACCACGCCTATCTTTTATATTTACTGATGGAGCCCATTCTCTCTCCCGCTCGCCAGCCAGCTCCTCAGGAAGACCAAGGGCTTTCTTTAGGCCCTCCTCTCATTTAAACTGTCCTATGCGTGGGGATGTAGACGTCCCTATGCCCAAAGTTCCGGAAACCAGAAACCCATTGGAATCACGGGAAATGTAGTCTAATAGTCCCCACGTGTCCATAGAAAATTTGTAACATACTTTTAAATGGCATCTCCCCAATTCCAAATATACAATGTTGAGAAAAGAATCTAAAGAATCAAGAATGGAGTTCAAAGAGAAATGAAGGAATAATTATGGCTGACTTGGAGTGGGGAGAAACTCCCTTAAAATGGAGATTTCCAGAGGAAAATACCAATAATAATATCATTTTATTTGACCAATAATTTTCTGAGACCCTTCCTATAAAACAAAAAATTGAATATAATAGCAAACTCCATTATTTAATAAGTATTTCTTATACAAACATTCCTAGGCACATTATGACTTTTCTTAGGCTTGTGAGAGCTACCCCATTACTACTCTTGCACTTTGGGGTCATTATTAATAACTAAATAGAATCAATGAAACAGAGAAACACTTCTCTGACATGGACATTTGAACACATCTTCTTACAAATGAGAACTCCAAACAAAGACTGAGGTGGGAGGTAATGTTTGGTGTAAAACGATGTAATGGCTCACAAGAATGCTTCTCAGAGTGAATGAGTGTGACTGAGTGAAGTAATATAGGATTTTAATATTGCCATGTTGGCTTAGGGCAAACCTGTCAGTTGCCCTGGATGGAATGTTGAAGGGGGCATGAGCCATTAGGCAGATACCAACTGCCAGTTGAGTTGAGAGTATAAAAAGCCCTGGAAACCTAGGGCTGAGTCCTTTCCCTGACCTGACTTCGTCCTGACCACTCATTTACCCCTTTACCCTGGGCCCGGGTGGTGGGAGTAAAAAGAGTGGTGGGAGTGAGAACATGGGTAGCTTAGGATTTTAGGACCAGATTTTCTAGAGCCCTGGTTCCCAAACTTTTTTGGCCTACCACCCCCTTTCCAGAAAAAAATATTTCTTAGCCTCCTGGAAATTAATTTTTTTTTAAATTTTAATAACAATTAATAGGAAAGATAAATGCACCTGTGGCCATCACCATCTCCCTGGATCACTGCAGCGTCCACCAGGGGGCGGTGGCACCCACTTTGGGAATCACTGCTCTAGAGCAACACAATATTATTATTATCATCACCTACAAGATTAGCCAAAAGATCAACTCTATTTCCTAACCAGAGACCGCTTCACTCTGGTCAAGGGCCCTCGGTCAGCCTAGACCTTCCAAGGACCTCTACCAGCTTTAGCCAGATAATCTTTAACAACAGATCTTAGTATTTCCAAGCCCTCTTACCATTGCCTTGTTCCTTCCCCAGTTATCAATAAACCCCATAACTTTAACCAGTGAATCCTGTGGTTATTTCCCTACCATCAAAGGCTAGGAGGACAGGCAACAAGATGGGATTCTGAGCAGTTTGGGCTGGAACAAACTCCATTGCTGAGGGGCAGGAAGTTCTACATCCACTTCCTGCCAGCCTGCCATTAACCAACAGGAGCCTATTTCCTCAGCAGGGTGGGGCCGGCTGCCTGATATCTCAAAGGAGCCTGGTGGTAAGCGGTGAGGTTTCACTGGGCACTCAGTTCTCAGGGTTTGGATCCTTGTACTTCCATAAACAAGCTTCAAGCCCAACTGAGGTTGCTCACTCCATCTTAACAACCAGCACTATCCTCCTGCCAGCCTGGTTAGGCCCATGTTGACCCACTTGTTCATTACAGTGAACTGCAAGATTTTACAGGGAAAATGGCATCAACTTAACACATAATTAAACACATAATTAAAAGTTTTTATTTTATGTATTTTTCTGCCTTTTTTTCAATTTTTAATTATGTATACTTGCATTTACATGTGTTGCGTTCATGTAAAATAAAGTCCTATTCTAGTTTGTTTTTAGAACAGATTTGACATCTCCAGATTCCAGTGAATGAGGATGCTGCTGAAAGTCCTATGCAGGATGAAAATCTTCACATTTTATTTTTTAGAGAAATCAAAGAAAAGATACCTATTATGGAAATTTTTTAAATGAACCTTGACTTGGAGTTTTCATATAGGCAACATACACCAAAGATGGATTTATCCTGAAATTTTATTTTTTCTTATCATGATTCTACTTTCATCTTTCAACACTCATCCCTGACCTCTACACTCAAGTGGATTTACCCTCAAATCTTGCCATTGTAAATCGCTTCCATTCTAATTGATTCTCAACAGAGGTGTCCAATGGGATCTGATCTCTTTTTCTCTAAGGCCACATCAAGAAGGAAAAGAATGTGGTGACTATATTTTTTAAAAATTTAATAACTACAACTCTTGGTCTACATCATTCTAAGAGTTTCTATGAAATCAACTCAGCTATTTTTAGACATAACAAAATGGATTCCAGAGAATATCAGAGAACCTCTGCTATTTTGTCATGAATAGTTTATAGTACCCAATACAATAGTGCCTTTCACATAGGAAGAATTCAACAAAAAAAAT
This sequence comes from Gracilinanus agilis, assembly GCF_016433145.1. Taxonomy (NCBI): domain Eukaryota; kingdom Metazoa; phylum Chordata; class Mammalia; order Didelphimorphia; family Didelphidae; genus Gracilinanus; species Gracilinanus agilis. Next base: position 33,933,358 of record NC_058135.1, on the reverse strand, counting down.
GTCAAATATAAATCAAGAGAAAAAGCAAAGAATGAACCCAATGCTGTGCAACTAAAATGTTTGAGATTTTTCTGAAAAGGACAAGAGAAAATGTTTTCCCTTCCCCCTCTGCAGACATAGAACACTATGAGGATGAAATATTACATATACTGTCAGTCTTGTTTGATGTCTTGATTGCTATCGTAGAACTGTTTTTTTCTCTTTACTTTCTTCATTTTTATTACATAAGATGACATGTTAATTAGAGAAGGGAGGAAGAAAGAGGTATATATGGAAAATGAGGTGACAAAATTAAAGATCACAATGAAAATAAAAATAATATATGTATATGTGTGTGTGAAATGAATGAACAAATGAAAGAATCCATGGCTATCAGTCCTGTGCAATTTCCATCTAGAAGTTTACCACCTGGCATCATCTAATATACTGGAAAATTTCTTCAAATATTTTTGACAAATCAAAGACATTGTTTTTGACATTTGACATTGGAACATAAAGATTATCCAATAGTTTCTCTCACTCTCCTTTTGTGACCAGTCCATCATTTTTTTTCTATTTCTACCTAATGATATTCTTTACTCTAGATTTTCTTCAGAGTTCCTTATTTTTATGTATGAACCTGTTCACAGCCATCATGTCCCTGTCCACAAACCTTTGAGTGATGTTTATTTTAATTCTTCAAGGATCATAATTTCCCATGATTTGAGCAATGTAACACCAGCAGGTTACTGGTATTGGCAAAGATCATTAGCTAAGAAAAGCAGGAAGAAATAATAAGAAATATTTGCAAATATCAGAATGAGAAATACAAAAAATATCTGGGAGTTAGCCTACTTTCATATCCAATTTTAGAATAGAAATCCAACTAAATAGCACTCTTTCCACAAATAAAGGAAATCAAATAATTGTAGATTCATGAATATATTGAATCAATATTATAATACTACTTAAATGAACAGTACTGACTTAGTATTGTCCTTTTTAGAATGAGACAGAAGAATTACAAAATGAATTGGGGAGAATTAAAACTCTAGATTCTCAAGGAAAATGAGAAAAATATGAATGAATGATTGGAGCATAGCATTAGAAGACTTCAAACTATATTATAAAGCAAGACTTACAGAAACTATTTATTACTTGTTTAAAAAACAAAAACACCAAAGTAGTTCAGTGTGCAGCACCTAAATGTGGTATAAGCTCAACATCAATTCTCGTGTAGGCTTGCTCACTCCTCCTGCCCTCATACCAGCAGGTTTGGGTTTTCCCCAGAGAAATAACCGCCCCTTGGCTGCAACTCAAACTGTCTCTGTGTCCTAGGAGTAACCGTGTTTGGAGATGGAGCAGGGTATGAATACACTCCTATACATCACCACAGTTTCTGACCCCAAACGATGTGCTTCCCATTTATGTCAAATCAATCACCATGACACCATTCAAATAAAATTATTTAAGATAAAAACACAAATAATTATAGCATTAGTTATTCAATTGAATGCAAATGCATGAATAATAAATATATCAATCTCCCTATCAGCATGAGTCACACTTTTTCCAATGCAAGCAGTGTCTGTAGGAAAGAATAACACAAGGACACATGAGTATGGAAATCTATGTTCCCAGGACAATTCACAACTATGGACTCTAATTTCCTTTGTCCTTTTAAGATAAATTTGTAAAACATGAAGCTGTTTCTCTGCTATCGTTCTTGGTAAAGTTAGAAAGTTAGTTGGTAAAAATTAGGTTTAGACCAGTATCTTATACCACAATACCCATTTTTGCCTAAAATGGATAAGAAATCTGAATAGAAAGCATGCTGCATTAAAAAAAAAAATTAGAGGAAAAAAGAAGTAGCATTTACAACTGTCTTAACTGAGCAAGACACTAAGGAGACCAAAAAAGACAAAAACATAATTTGACCATATAAAAATAAAAAAATATTTAAGAATAAATTTAATAAACAAAGAATAAAAAATAGCAATTAGTGGAGAAAACATGTGTCAGTCATCCAAAATATTCTGGGAATTGAAACAAATATAGAATACCAGAGTGGTTTCCCAGTTGGATAATAGCTAAGGAAAAATTCCCTGTTGATACTGGGGTCTTCTAGTTGTTCCTCTTTGTAGACAGCATTTTATTCATTATATCAAGCCCCAGAATGAGGCTTGATGAGATCCGTAACCACTCAGATTTTGTTTAATCATTAACACATGCAAAATCAACTACATAAAGGTATTTTTGTCTCTGCTTAAACAAATGAAGGACTAAGGAAAAAAACACTCTTAGCGATTGTGCTTTGAATGCTGGTAGAGGAGGAGGTAATCCATGATTGTCTAGTACAGTGATTCCCAAAGTGGGTGCCACTGCCCCCTGGTGGGTGCTGCAGCAATCCAGGAAAGTGGTGATAGCCACAGGTACATTTATCTTTCCTATTAATTGCTATTAAATTTTTTTTAAAAATAATTACCAGGGGCTAAGTAATATTTTTTCTGGAAAGGGGGCAGTAGGCCAAAAAAGTTTGGGAACCACTGGTCTAGTAGACCCTTCCTTCATTTCTATATGCTGTGGACAATAATGCTGGCTACCCCACAAGAATCCAGGTTGTTTTCCACTCCATTAAAGAATCTCTGCCCTGCATTCTTGTCTCTATAACTCAGCTACTACTGGCCATACTTATCCTCTATTGCAGTGAGATCTCATTTCCTTTGGACCCAAACTCTGACTACACCATTAATATATAATATTATAATACATAAATTGACATAATAAATTGATAAATTTCTGTGATTCTTTTCTTTTTAAAGCAAGACTGCTTAACTTGAGTCTATAAACTTTTAATATATGTTTGTAATTAAAACTATTTCAGTATAATTATATATAAATATATATTTCAATATATTGGTTTCCTTTGAAATCATATGTATTTCATTTTATATGTTTTAGATATGATTTTGAAAAGTAATTTATCATACTTCAAAAGGGGTCCCTTACACAAAAATAGTTAAGAACCCTTGACTTAGAGTGACTTTACAAGTGGGCTACCATAGTGGTGAAGTGGGTAAATAAACACAAAGGGGTTTCTAGGGGGAGAAAGGGATGAAGGAGGAATGAAAGGGAAAGAAAGAATTTGAGTGAGTGGCAGTTGGGATCCATCTCAGACTACATCAGCCAGGAATACCTACTTACTATGGAAAGAAACAACAGGAAGTTAAAAACCACTATTTAATAATGTATTTAAAAGGTAAGAGATGTAGGCAGAGGTCACTCTAACCTAGGTATCTAAGGAGGACAAAACTCAGGGACTGGGAGCTGGGTCAGGATCTACACTATACTAACCCAGGCTGCCTCGATTATCCTAATAGGCTGGAAGGTGAATGGATGTCTCACAACTTGAGTTCACTTCTGTTCCAGCGATGATCCAGCACAGGTTCTCAGCAAAATTAATCCATAGGAAGGATGAAGGCAGTGAACTAATTCAGACTGGAAGTCCACCTTTCAGAGCTGTGATCAATTCTCACACCTGCATTTCCTGGCAGAACAGATGACTCCTTGATAGAGAAAATCACCTCTCCTAGGCTCTCCACTAGAGACATCACAACAGCATCACACTGGTCCCTCCATAACAGAATCCTCAGGAATGGACTTCCTTCCTTGCCACTATTCCATTATTGGAACCTTTAGATTTTATCTGACAGCCTGGGTGCTAATTTCACTAAATGTCTAAACTCTTAATTTTTCCTCATTACAGTGGGGAATTAAAAATTGTTTGGTTCAACCTCTTTGTCTTCCTTACAGAGGTGTATTAGTGTGGAACACTAAATATCTGACCCAATATTCCTGAAGTGCCTTTTCCCCTCCTTCTTTTTAACTTTTCAAAAAAAGTATAGTAATAAAATAGAGAAGAATATAATGGGAAGTCAAGGAACATTTATAAACAAAACGTATATAAACATAAAAAGAAACTTGGTCTTTTCCTTGAGATTTCATGTGTTACCAGAATAAGTAGGTTTAGATTCTTTCTAATATTATGCAAGTAGGCTTTGTAACACCTACCCCCACCCCTCAGAGTCTCCTGTCTTTTCCCAGAAGTTTCATGTGTCCTTGATTGTGAGGTAATTGAGGATGAAGCATAGAACTGAGTATGAGGGCTCATGCAGCATAATTTATCCAAGAGCAGATTGTTTATGCTTTGAAAGGTAGGGTTGCATAGCTGACTACAATTGCTATTATACACAGAGTTGATAAATGCTCACATCAGTCTGATCTTCAAAAGAGATGAAAGTACTAATATTAAAAATTAGCTCCACTTTTTGATGGAAAGCAATTTCTTATTTTTCCCAAGTCTTATTAATTGCACTATTTATCCTCCTCCATAAATTGTGAGCAGCAGGAAGCTGATGATACTGTAACTGCACATTATTAGAGAAAAAGGATGTTCAAAATAGAATTAGTTTTGCAAAACAACATAATGAAACAAGTAGACAATGGGAAATTTTTTCTCATCCCACTCTCCTTAAAATCCCCAACTTCCTTTCTTTGTTTGGCCAAAAGTGGGGACAGCTCCTCTTGATAGGTGAGTGGAAGAGAGATGGAAAATCTACAATTAAATCCAGTCTCAGATTAGCTGTGTGATCATGGGCAAGCTACTTAAATCTCAGTTTCCCTCAGTTTCTTTATTTGTAAAATATTTTTCAAATAATAGCCTCTACCTCCCTGGGCTATTGTAAGAATGAAATTAGATAATTTATGTAAAGTATTTTACAAATCTTAAAGTGCTTATGATAACCTTGGATAGTGAATGATTTCTCTACCTATACAGAACTCCCAGGATGGTGAGGGGCTTGAGGTATAAATCATATGAGGATCAGTTGAAGAAATTAGACAGGTTTAATCCTAAGAAGAAAACTGGAAGTGTGGTGAAATAGCCCCTTTCTTCAAGTACATAAAGGGAAGTCAGGCCCCATGGAATAGAGATTTTGAATCTTTCTGTTTGACCTTGGAGGGTAGAAACAAGTACAGTGAGTGAAAGGTGAAAAAAGACAAGGTTAGAATGTCAGAAAAAGCTTCCTAATAATTTGGATTTTTCATGTTTTGTGTCCCACTAAAAAGTGATGAGTCCTTTTTAGTATGGGTTTGACTTGAACTAAATAACAGAGCTATCAAATAAAATGAATCTAGAAAAATTAACTTCCTGACAAAGAGGGTTATATTAGGGATTAACAAATAATTATCACCAGTTGATTTAAGTTCCTTGGAGAAAAGGTTTAATCAATTATAATTTTTCCTATTAATTTTAAAATTTTGTATTTTAAAATCTCTTCCTCTAACCCCACCCCCACCCACTGAGAAGATGAGAAATATGATACTCATTATACGTGTGAAGTCATGCAAAACATATTTCCACATTAGTCATGTTGTAAAAATAAAATAAAATAAAAGGAAAATATGCTTCAGTCTGCACTCTGGGTTCCTCGGTTCTCTCTCTGGAGGTGGATAGTGTTTTTCATCAAGAATCCTTTGGAACTACCTAAGATCATTGTATTGATCATCGTAGTTAAGTCATCATAGTGATCATTATAATATTGCTGTTCCCATGTATACGTTCTGCTCAGTTCACTTTATATCAGTTCATATAAGTCTTCCTAGGGTTTTTTGAAACCATTCCCTTCATCATTTCTTACAGTACAATAGTATTCCATCATAATCATATACCACACGTTGTTCAGACATTCTCTCAATTTCCAATTCTTTGCCACCACGTAAAGCTATTATATGTGTGTGTATGTCCTTTCCCTTTTTCTTTGACTATCAATTATTATTAAAGTATATTTTTATTGATAACTAAATTTTTAGAGTTTATTTTGCTTTTTTCATCCTGTGATTTTTTTCCCATTTCTGACTTAAAAGGCCTAGTGTTTTGAGATATAGCAAGCTACTCAATAGACTCTTCATTTTCTTTAAAAACAGGCTTTTAATTCTTTCTGAAAGTATCACCATTAACTTTCTTCTCAGTTTCTCAAAAACTTCTATCAACTGTTAAATCTTAAATGCTGCATTTAGCTCTTAAAGCTAGAGTAACAGTAATTATAGCATCTGTAGGAGAAGCTTTATAAACAGGTATTGCATCTATTAAATTAATTTCCTTTTCTTAGCTTCCACAAAAGCAGCTGGATATAATTTGTATAATGGCACACACCTTCCAATAAAAAAATGGTAGCATGTTTTAAAAGCCAGAAACTATTATATAAAAGTTTCTCATGAAACACAGATTAAATGAGCACTTAAATGTTGAATTCACCCCCAAACTTGTTCAGAGACTTTTCTTGCCTTGTGTTATTTGATGGTCCAGTAGTCACTCCCATAAATTCCAAAGTTACTACTTCTGAGGCTTGTAGTCATAATAATAATTAAAGATCTTCAATTACATAGTACAAAACACACAGTGTAGATTATACTTTTATGAACTTTACCCAATCCTCCCTATGAGAGGCATTATGATGGAATAAATAGAATGCTAGCCTTGGAGTCAGAAAATTTTGGGTTCAATTCTTGTCTCTTACATATATAACAGATGGTGGAGAAAATTGATTAAGAAATTAAGTATATGGAAGTATCTTTATGGCTTAATAACCTCATTGTCTTTGGAAAGACACTAGAGAAACAGGCAGATGGATGAAGTCTTGGATTTACTAAAGGAGGCTGGTCTAAAACTATCAGTTGACAAATACTAATTTTACAGTGCTTTTATCTGGTAGATAAAGTCAGAATAAGTCCTGACCTGAAGACAAAACTCAGTTTTCAATTGGTAATGAATAAAGAACTAATTAAAATTAAGAACTTTTCTATGACTTGGTGGCTATCAAGCAAACTTAAAAAAAAGGTTGCTATTGCTAAATCACCAGATGTTATAACGCAAAGATATATGATATATGATCTGAAAGCAGATAGGTAAAAAAATCAGATCACTCCAAACTCTCTAAAACCACCTAGAAAGCATTGGAGTGGCAAATACAAAAAAAGTTTCTAAAGGACTGATCAACTGCCTCACACATACACCAGTGTTTTACTATGTCTGGGGTTCTGACCCTTTTTTGTGTCACAGACCCATTTGGCAACCTGGTGAAGTCTATGGACCCTCTCTCAGAATTGTTTTTTTAAATGAATAAAATAAACTATATAAGACTACAAGAAAACCAGTTATATCAAAATATATTTTATTAATGAGCTCACAGGTATTAGGAGTATTATTAAGTTTTAGATTTTATAAGGGAATAAGGAGGGAATCCTTTTATCCTTTCAGATTGTCTTGGGCCCAATTTTGAATTTGGAGCCAAAGCTGCTACTAGAATTCTCAGGTGAGGGGCAGCTGGGTAGCTCAGTGGATTGAGTCAGGCCTAGAGACTGGAGGTCCTAGGTTCAAATCTGGCCTCAGACACTTCCCAGCTGTGTGACCCTGGGCAAGTCACTTGACCCCCATTGCCCACCCTTACCACTCTTCCACCAAGGAGCCAATATGTAGAAGTTATTATTAAAAATAATAAAAAAGAATAATAATAATAAAAAAGAATTCTCAGGTAGATATGAGAGTTGGGAGTTTCCAGCAATCAGTGTGGGGACTTTCTCTCTGAGCTCAATGGCACATGTAAAACCCAATAGAATTATGCATTGGCTATGGGAGGGAGGAGGGGAAGAAAGGAATATGAATCGTAACCATGGGAAATTTTTCATAATTAATCAATAAAATTTAAAAAAATAAAAAAATTTTTTGAAGTTTCTATGTATAGAGATGTATAAGATGGCCAAGTGGTAGGAACCAGCGCAACAGAACTCTATGTTGCAAACTCTACTAAGCAGATCTAAAAATCCAGACATATTCTGAGACTCCACCAGACTCGTATTGAGGCACTGTTATAGGGACTCCTTGTTGCCCAATACCAAGTTACAGGTCACAGACCCAGGGCAGACTGGAGAAGAAGATCATGCACAGAAGGGGGTGACTTTCTCAGGTAGGGAGAACCTGTGACATATACTAAGGAAAAAAGAAATTTGGAAGCAAGCAGTAGCAGCAGCAGTGGTGCAGCTTAGACCCCTATCTCAGAACAGTCTCATTTCCAACACACAGCCCAGCACATGAAACTACAACCAAGGCTAGAACCCTGAAACAGAGGAGAACCAACAAAACTTTGCAGATGCTTGCTAGGGGCAGAGCCAAGTAGCAGTCTATTCTTTCCCAAATCTAGGTCTGGAACTTATCAGGTTCAGAGGTATAGTCATCAGACTTTCCCCTAGATCAGACCATTTGGGGAGCAATGAAAGCTTCCAAGTCCCCAGGCTGTTCCTGAGGCCCTGGAATAACAGAACATGAAGTACTCTCAAGAAAATAGCCACAGAATCAACTAAAGAGCCCAGCCCTAGCATCAAATCCAAAATTTGGAAGTAGACTGCAAGAAGAAACAAATAGTAGGTGGCTGAGTGGATTGAGAGTCAGGCCTAGAGACAGGAGGTCCTAGAGCCAAATCTGGCCTCAAACACTTTCTAGCTGTGTGACCCTGGGCAAGCTACTTAATCCCATTGCCTAGCCTTTACTGGTATTCTGCCTTAGAACCAACACACAGTTTTGATTCTAAGACAAAAGGTAAGGGTTTAAAAAAAAGACAAATAAAAAAGAACCCCACCATAATGAGCTATTATGGTGTCAGAAATGCTCAAAATACATGCACAGAAGAAGAGAGTGACTCTAAAATATCTACAATCAGAGTCTCATGAATATAACTTGGACAGAAATTCAACTAGAATTCTTAGACTAAATGAAGCAAGAACTTAAAATGTTTTTATAAATGGAATGAAAATGCTTAAAGGAAATAAATGAGAATTATGGAAGAAAGAATTGGAAAAAGAATTAATAGCTTGACACAAGAGGTACAAAACATTGCCCAAAGCAATGTTACCTGAAAACTGGAACCAAAAATTGAACCAAATAGAAACCTTTATGAAGCAACATAAAATGCTAAAACAAAATAGAAAGGGTTAAAAATAGAAGAAAATGCAAGGTATTTCATAGCAAAAACAACTGATCTGGAAAACAGATCAAGGAGAAATATTTTTTAGAATCATTGAGCTATATGAATACTATGACCAAACAAAAGAACCTAGGCATGAAATTTCAAGAAATCTAAAAAGAAAATTACCCAGATTTCTTAGAAGCAGAGAACAAAGTAGAAATAGAAAGTATTCACCAGTGACTATGGTAGTAAGTAAATAAACACTGGGGGTTAGTAGAGGGAGAAGGGAATAAAGGAGGAATGAAGGGTTAAAGTGTATTAACTGCCTGACCTACAATAACACCCTGGGAAATCTCACCCACTTCCACAAACACAGGACTTGGGGAATGAGTGGTAACAGTTGAGACCAAATGTCCTCTCAACCAACTCTGCCAGGGATTCCTATTAAACTATAGTGGGCCCTCTGGGTTGTGGAGAAAGAACAAAAGGAAGTTATAAAACACAGTTTAATAATGAGTTTTAAGGGTAAGAGATGTAGGGAGAGGTCACAACTAGGTATCTAAGGACAGACTCCAGGGACTGGAACGGTGGGTCAAAATCTACTCTGTACTAACACAGGCTGCCAGATCCAGCTTGGCTGGCTAGAAGGGGATATGGATATCTCACAACCGGGTCCTCCTCAACTCCAGTGATAATATAGGGTTTTCCAGGAACACAGGTCCACAGCAAATTAATCCACAAGTAGATGAAGACAGGAAGCTGAACCAGTCTGGATGTCCACCTTCAAGACCCAAATTCACTGCTCAAACCTGAACTTCCACAGAATAGATGTTTCTTGTAGGAGACAAATTCACTTTCCTGGGCTCTTCACTAGAGAGCATCTAACTGCCTCAGCCATATCAGAGTCACTCTCAGGAAAGACTTCCTTCCTTCTCACTATTCCATGATTGGAACACTCCAGCGATGCCTGACAAGCCTGGCTGCTATCTACACTAAATGTCTAAAATCTTAATTTATAAATTTGCCTATAATACTATCTAAAAGAAAACTCAAAATGAAAATTCCCAGGAACACCATAGCCAAAATATAAGGCTTCCAGGTCAAAGAAAAAAAAATACTATAAATAGCCAGAAAGAAAGAATTCAAACATCAACATGCCACAAAAAGGATCACACATGATTTAGCAAAAACCACTATAAAGGACGAGAGAGTTTGAATTATGATGTTTCAGAAAATAAAGGAGATGAGCTTAGAGCCAGTAATAACTCACCAAACAAAACTGAATATATGCTATGAGGAGAAATGCACCTTTCATGAAAGAAAGGACTTCAGGCATTCCTAATGAAAAGACTAGAGTTCAGAAAAACTTAAAGACTAAAATATAGTAACAAAGAGAGACATAAAAAAAACATAAATGATCAATGATAGAGACTAAACAAGGATAAAATTTAAGCATTAAAATATATGGAGATGTTTTATGTGTCTCCTCTGACCCCTATGATGATGATAGGTTATTCATGGGAAGCAATAAAATCAAAAAGGGTTGGTTTGTTTTTTTAATACCAGAAAACCACAGTACTGTGTCCATTGACTTCTTATCTCTAGAAGCATTTAGTAAGACCATGAGGCATAGCTTAGTGGTGACTGATCATTTTATCATGTATGCAGAATCAACTAGGAGCCAGGAAGTTTCCCCAGATGCTAGCATGTTATAGGAGGAACATATATTCCCTGCCAGGATTCATTCTAACCAAGGAACACTTTGATAGCAAGTAAATATTGCCTTTGGCAGGAATATGTAGAATTATACCTTATTCTTAAAGAGACCCAAAGCCTGAGCATTCTAATCATGTATTGATCTATATCATAGGAAAAAGAAGCCTCAGCAAGAAATTACAGGAAGGTCAAAATGGGGCATTTGTAATATGTGTATATAATTAATTCACTCAGGCATGCTGCCCCAGGCTTTACATCACATTTGCTACTTTTGGGTGGGAACCACACCTAATTAATGACTTCTAAATATGGATTCTCAGAAGATGGAAAGAATATTCATATTCACACCCAATACCTCTCTCAGCACAGAGATTGATTGAAAGAGACCCACCAACTAGCCGTGACTAGTTCAGAAGAAAACTTACAAAAAAAAACAGTGCTACAGTCCTCAAACTGAATTCACTATCAAGACCTTCAGCAAGATTACACAGTTTTACTGAATAACCTTGATATTCAGAGAGGATACAGGTTAGCAGATCACTAACACAAGATAATCAAGAGAATAGGCAACTTTTCTAGGAATAGTGAGAGCCTTAGAAAAAGATCCATTGCAACCATCTACTGGCCAGAAGGCAGTTAGCAGATTCTCTGTTGAACCAGAGGAAAGAAATGGTGACCAATCAGTTAAGTGCCTACGAGTGAAAAATGCAACCCATGAGTTTTAAAGAAATTTTTTGAAAGTCAGGTCAGAAGTTGATGTTTCAAGTAAAGAAATCACTAAGCACTGTACCCCCCTGACTCTGCCTCAGACTAAAAAGGATTTCAGTTTAGATAGGGTTAGGGAGGGAGAGGCTGAATCCAATGCCTTTCTTGCCTACTGATGCCTATGGTGATCACCAAGATGTAGAGATAATCTAATGTGTTTGAAAATTAGCCAGACTCTCTCACAAACAAACAACCTATTTCATGAGCTATTGATGGATCTAGGAGAATTGGTGAAAAAAGGTTAGCAGAAGAAAAAATAACTTAAAACCATCCAAACTTACAAATTCTCAAACAATACCAATGTTCATTCATGTACCAAGTGAGATGTATAGTATATATAAATACATATTTATAGTGTTTAAGCTTCACAAAGTGTTAAATACATATGCTTATACATATATATCTAGAGAGAGCTTTGCAAAGAATATACATGTATACCTATACATTATATATTACATATAGCACTATGCAAAACTATAGCATTATAGAACAGAGACTATAGTGTATGCCTGTGCTGGCAAACATATGGCACATGTGCCAAAAAAGGCATGCAGAATCCTCTCTATGGGCACACCTGCAGTCACCCACCAGTTTGTTACTAGAAAGTCAGAGGGATTCAGAGTGGAGCTGTTCCCTTCCCCCTCTCCATGCACCTGAGGACATTCCTCCCTTCACCTGCTCCTCTGTCCAGCAGCTCAATAGGAGTGCTTCCTCCCTCCCCTGTCTGGGGTAAGAGGGAGATTGGGGGCAGGGAAAGTGGGGAGCAGAGCATGGCATTCAGTCTCTTGGGGGGGTTGGGTGCAGCACTACATCTCTAAAAGGTTTGCCATCACTGGGGTATGCTTTGGATGTTACTGTATTTTGATATGTGATGGTGCATCTCTCAATTGTTGCATTGTTCTGTTGATTTTTAATTTTTTTTTCATAAAAATCACCAATATGGAGATAAGAAGAACCTTAAAGATCTTTTCTTATTGTTTACACTCAGTCTTTATCTTATTCTTTGCCTCTGTTAATATTGTGCATATTTTGTTGCTCCATAGGCTACGGAAGGAACAATATACTAGCCTTTACACCCATACAAGTATTGAAATTATCCTTGAGATTTACTTGTTCCAGGGGGTCAAAAGCTCCTGCTGTTGATATCACTTACTTGTCTCCTAAGTACAAAAAATTATGGGAAATTCCAGGCACCCTCTCTACTATTTGAATGGTAGAAAACTATGAACAACTCAAGCAAAAGAGTTTCACTCAGCTGGCTCTCCTTGTAGAATAGCTTTCTTCTATTGCTAATTAAATTTCATTTATTAATTGCTGAATAATCTTTGAATGTCTCATTTTGTTCTAATTTCAGGCCTAATCTAACAAGGAACTTGCCCATATCAGGTCCATCCAAAGACATAAGCTTACTAACAATGCACTGATTCCTATTACCTAGACATGGTTTCTTATTCACAGTTGTCTCTAGAAGGGTTTTGTTAGTTTGCTGGCTTTGACTTATACATGACATATTCTATGTATGATTTAGAAACTTAATCATAAAAGGAGCCTGTTGGATGTTTTTTGCATTTTTTTATATTTACTTGTGGAGGGACTATATGCAGGTATACATGTTTCTATAGTTTTCCATAGCTTCTTTATTTTGCTTTTGGGGAAAAAAGACTTTTTCTTAAGCCATTCAGTTTGGCACTGGGAGCATACCATATTTTTTATTTTTGTCCTTCTGACTTTGAAACAGAATTTTTAGGAGGGGCATGCTAGTGGTGGCTGCTGATTTCTAGCACCTCTATGGTCTATCCTGAGTGTCTTGGAAATAAGGTTGAGAAAAAAGAGGAAGGAAGGAAGGAAGGAAGGAAGGAAAGAAGGAAGGAAGGAAGGAAGGAAGGAAGGAAGG